>NC_026004.2:22232421-22532421 GCF_000442705.2 Elaeis guineensis | reverse complement strand
GATTCGAGAGATGAAGAAGATATTTGATGCCCTACAATATCCTGAAAATGTAAAGATCAGATTAGTCGTTCCTATGTTAAAAGGGAATGCTGAGTTTTGGTGGATTGCAATAAAAGCTGCCTATGGGAATAATGATGATCAGCTCACTTGAAAAGAGTTCAAAGAGATATTTTATGATCAGCACTTCTTCGGGACAATGAGATTGGTAAAAGAAAATGAGTTTCTAGCCTTAAAGCAAAAGGATGATATGACAGTGTTAGAATATGCTAACAAATTTAATGAGCTAGGCCGCTTCTGCCTTCAGCTTATGGAGTTCGAAAGGAGTAAAGCTAACAGATTCGAACAAGGTCTAAGATATGGAATTCGGTCCCATCTGTCTTCTCATATTTTAAATAACTACAAGGACATACTGGAGCAAGCTTTGAAAGTGGAGTCTAAATTGAAAAGAGCAGATCTAGAAAAAGAAGATAGGAGGAGACCTAGATCAGCAGGGAATCTAAAGGATCAGCAGAAAAATTTTAAAAATAATAACTCTAATAAGAAGAAAGAATCTATATTCTGCTTCAATTATAGAAAAAATCATAATGGACCTTGTCTCAAGAGGATAGGAGCATGCTTCTTATGTGGCGAGAAAGGATATATGGCTCGTGATTGCCCAAATAAGAAAAAAGATGACTCTAGACCTAACAAACCAGTCGATCAAAAATAGAAAGGGAATGCACGAGAGTTTGCTTTAAACCAGCAAGAGGCCAACGCAAGTGATCAAGTGGTGACAGGTACTATCCCAGTCAATTCTATTCATGCTCGTGTGCTATTCAATTCCGGCTCTTCTCACTCTTTTATATCTCTCAAGTTTGCTACTTCTTTGAATTGTGTGCCTGAAAAACTAAATGAACCATTATATGTTAGCACACCTTTTAAAAATATTATTGTTGCTAACATTATTTTTAAGGATTGCATAATCCAAATAGAAGAAAAAGAATTAACAGCAGATTTGATTCAGTTAAATATGCATGATTTTGACATTATTCTTGGGATGAACTGGTTATCTTTATACCACGCTCATATTGATTGTTTTAGAAAAAGAGTGGTATTTCAAATTTTGGATAAACCGTAATTCTTCTTTCAAGGCAAAGTTCATAATACGAAACCCAAACAATCTTTGAGTATTATCTCAATCATGAATGCAAGAAAAGCTTTGAGGAAAGGATGTAAAGCATTTTTGGCCCGTGTAGTGGATGTCGAGAAGGAAAAGATAAAGTTGGACGATATCCCAATTATCAAAAAAAAATTTAATATTTTTCCAGATGAACTACCCGGACTGCCTCCAGATCGTGAGGTTGGATTTAAAATTGATATCACACCAGGGACCAGACCTATATCAAAATCTCCTTATCGGATGGCTCCTGTAGAATTACGAGAATTAAAGGATCAACTGCAAGAACTTTTGAATAAAAAATTTGTCCGACCAAGTACATCACCCTGGGGAGCTCCTGTGTTATTTATGAAAAAGAAAGATGGGAGCATGTGTTTATGCATTGACTATCGAGAGTTGAACAAGGTAACCATAAAAAATAAATATCCTCTTCCTCGAATAGATGACTTATTTGATCAACTTCAGGGTGCACAAGTTTTTTCCAAAATTGACTTACGATCAGACAATTATCAACTAAGAATTAGAGATGAAGATGTACCTAAGACTGCATTTAGAACCAGGTATGGCCATTATGAATTTTTAGTAATGCCTTTTGGACTAACCAATGCACTGGCTACTTTTATGGATATGATGAACAAGATTTTCAAGCCATATCTGGATCAATTTGTTGTTATTTTTATTGATGATATCCTAGTTTATTCTAAAAATATAGAAGAATATAAGAGATATTTAAGGATTATGTTTTAGACCTTGAGAGAAAAGAAGCTCTTTGCCAAGCTTAGCAAGTGTGAGTTCTGGTTGGATAGTGTTGTCTTCCTTGACCATGTAATATCTAAGGAAGAAATCTCAATCGATCCAAAGAAGATAGAAGCTGTGGTGAATTGGCCTCGTCCGACTAATGTGACGGAAGTTAGAAGCTTTTTAGGTTTGGCTGGTTATTATAGAAGATTCGTCAAGAGATTTTCTCAAATTGCAATTCTTCTAACCTGCTTAACTCAGAAATGAATAAAATTTGAATGGAGCAGTGAATGTGAGCAGAGTTTTCAAGATCTGAAGCAATGATTGATATCTGCCCCAATTCTTACTTTACCATCTAGTAATGGAGGATTTGTCATTTATAGTGATGCTTCCAAGAAGGGATTAGGTTGAGTATTGATGCAGAACGATGAGGTCATAGCTTATGCTTCTCGACAACTAAAAATCTATGAGGAAAATTATCCGACACATGATTTGGAGTTAGCAGCTATTATTTTTGCTTTAAAGATTTGGCAACATTATTTATATGAAGAATCTTGTGAAATCTTTACTGATCATAAAAGCTTAAAATACTTATTTACTCAAAAATAGCTGAATATGAGGTAAAGGAGGTGGCTTGAACTATTAAAAGATTATGATCTAAATATTAAATATCATCCTGAAAAAGCCAATGTGGTGGTAGATGCACTTAGTAGGAAGTCTTCAGCAAATATGATGACTCTGCTATCCTTTCAGTAACAAATTCTGAGGGATCTTGAAGATTTACAAATTGAAGTGACTTGTACCGATGTTAAGAATGTGTTAGCCAATTTAATGGTACAACCAGCATTGATCGAATAAATAAAAGCGGTCCAACAGAATGATATTCGTTTGTGTCAGTTTAAGAAGTACATGGAGAAAGGGTTACGAACTGAGCTTAGGCTATATACAGATGGAATTCTTTATTTTGGGAACAGATTATGTATATTAGGAGATCCTGAACTAAAGAAGAAAATTTTAGAAGAAGCTCATAAATCTTGTTTCTTCTTTCATCCCAATAGTACAAAGATGTATAGAGATTTAAAATAATATTTTTAGTGGAATGGAATAAAGTAAGAGATAGCTCGATTTATATCTCAATGCTTGGTATGCCAGCAAGTGAAAGCCGAATATCAAAGACCTACTGGTTTGCTAAAACCATTAGAGATACCAGAATGGAAATGGAAACATATCATGATGGATTTCGTTACAGGACTTTCAAGGACAGCAAGAAAAAATGATGCAGTGTGGGTGATTGTTGATCGGCTTGCTAAATCAGCTCACTTTCTATCTTTTTGAGTTGGTACTCCACTTGATAAGTTAGCCCGGATGTATATTGATGGAATTGTACTTCTGCATGGTATTCCAATAAGATTGTGTCTGGTCGGGATCCACGATTCGTATCTAGATTTTGAAAAAATTTTCAAGATGCTTTAGGGACAGAATTGAGCTTAGTACTGCTTTCTATCCCCAGACCGATGGTCAATCTGAAAGGACAATTCAAACTCTTAAGGATATGTTAAGAGCTTGTGCTTTCGATTTCGAAGGATATTGAGATAATCATGTGACACTAATTGAATTTGCATATAATAACAGTTTTCATTCTAGTATTCGGATGGCACCCTATGAAGTCCTATATGGAAGAAAGTGTAGATCCCCTCTGTATTGGGATGAAGTGAGTGAAAAAAAATTAATAGGTTTCGAGTTAGTTCAAGATGCTAGAGACAAAATTTATCTGATCAAGAGAAGACTCAAGGCAGCACATGATAGATAGAAGAGTTGGGCAAATAGAAAAAGAAGAGAATTAGAATTTTAGGTTGGTGAGCATGTTTTTCTAAAAGTATCACCTACTAAGGGTGTCATGAGATTTGAGAGACATGGCAAGCTGAGTTCGCGATATATTGGACCTTTTGAAATTTTAAATTGAGTAGGAGATGTTGCTTATGAACTAGCTTTACCATCAGATTTATCCAAAGTGCACAATGTCTTTCATGTTTCATTACTGAGAAAGTTTGTTCCTGATCCAAATAATGTGATAAAGTATGAGCCATTGTAAGTTCATGAAGACTTAACCTATGAAAAATTTTTTCTCCAAATTATTGATCGAAAAGAGCAAGTTCTAAGACGGCGTATCATTTCATATGTGAAGATTCATTGGAGTAATCATGAAGAGAGAGAGGCCACTTAGGAGCTTGAAGATGATATGAAGACGAGATATCCACACTTGTTTGAAAATAAAGGTATGTTAAATTTTGAGGATAATTTTTTTTTAAGGGGGGTAGAATGTGATAACCCGGTCCGTTGGGCCTAAAGCCCACTAAGCCCATCGAGAAAAAAAAAAGGAAAGAAGACTCCCGATCGGAGTCTTCTCCTTCCCCGGCTCTGATTGGAATCAAAGTCCTAGGGCCATTGAAGGACCCTAGGATGAGCCCTATAAGAACCCCCCTCCTCTCCTCTAAGAGAAGACATAGCAATCACTGACGATCGTCGGTGTTCCTCTCCGATTTTTTCGATTGAAGCCGCAGCCCCTCGACTCGTGCTCGTCGTGATTTCTCATCGGTGGGGGTCATCGGAGGCTGAGGTAAGTCCTTCTTTTTCTTCCTCTCTTCTCTCTCTTCTTTTTCATGCATGTAGGCACGACTGTCGATGACAGGAGTCATCGAATTTTGTCGAAAAAGGAAGCTTTGTTCGGCCTCTCTCTTTCTCCTAATTTTTTTTGGCACCGACGGTCACCGCCGACCGCCGACTTTGGCCTCTCCGAGCTCGGGAGGGTCGCCCCTTGCCGTCGACCACCATCGAGCGAGGTACAGTCGTGATCGATCGGTCAAAGGCAAGGGGACCTCTAGGTCCCTTGTTTCGACCAAAGAAGGTCACAGGAAAAAGAAAAAGAAAAGAAAATTAAGAAAATAAGAAAATAAGAAAATAATAATAATAATAATACTGATGAGAGAAAATTTCTCTCATCTCTCTCTCTTAAATCTAAACCATTTTCTCTCTCTAAAATTGGACTTTCTCTCTCTACTTTCTCTCTCTAAAATTTTTTCTCTCTAAAAAGCCCTATGGATCTCCTATTAGGCCATCTTCTCTACTCCTAGGGACCTATGATCTTAAATCGATTTAGAACCGAAGGGAAGAAATTTATTAGACTGATCATCAAGTCGGTCATCTTCTTATATTATGTAATTTTATTAAATATATGAAATAAAATTTAATGATGATTTAATATTTTTAATAGGACTGTCTGATTCATTTAAGAAAGATTAAAAGGTTTAGGATGATCGAGGTATGTAGATCTTACGCTCTTTATTTATTTTTAGATCTTCATGATTTTTCATGCATTAGATTTTTTATTGATGAAGTCATATTTTTTGTAAAATAAGGATCAGTATATGTGATATGAAAAAAATATATTTTATTATGAGCATTGATTGCATGAATGTATTTTATAAAAAGTTACATGATTATGAAGCATGAGATTTTATTATTTTCCATCTATGTATATATATGTTTTAAGAAAAAGATACAAAGATTTCAAAGGCTCTCAGATAGCTATGAATGAATTCTTTTGAGAAGGTCGACATCCGGAGCTAGCATCCTCACGAAATATGGCCCTGCCATTGGGTATAAAGTTGGCATATAAATTAACAACTCTGTCGATTAAGAAATATGATCCTGTCATGGATATAATAGTGATCTTAGCACGAACATCTGTGAGCAATTTTTTTGAAATATGACACGAATACATAACAAAAATGATTTATGATTCAAGATTGTGAAATATACATGATTTATGCATGCATGATGAGCTTATAACTTATTTTATTATATGCTCTATGAAATATTTATTTTCATAATAATTGTTATTTGCGAAATGATGCATTATCATAAGAAATTTTATGCTTGATCCGATAAGGAAGTGGAAGTCTACTTACTGAGCTAGTAAAGCTCATATTTTTTTATTTTCTTTTTCATGTACAGAGAAATAAAGCTAAGACTGGTGAAAAGAGAATCCAGACTTGGGGATCGACAAAACAAGCTTGAAAATTTTATACTAGAAATTTAGTTTATGTTTATGGATTGTAGCTATTATGAAATTTGAGACTTGGATTACTTTTGAATTTAGATGCTCTGAATCAGTTTTGATTTAATTAAATATTTGAATTGAACTTTCTTTATGATGCACCTGTTATTATATTTAAGAAGATAAATTTTGGCTTCGTGTTATCACGGGTCCATCCCTCGATAGCATGACCGTGTTTTGTCTCGGATTTGGGGTGTGACACTTACAAAAACCCACACCACATGTTGAAGCCCTTTAATAGGCATGGACTCCTTCATGCCTTGGACTCTTGGGCATCCAATAGTCCAATCCAATTAGAACTCTGATTTAAAGGAGGAATTGAGGTTGCAAGGGATTCCTCCATGCATTGCACTAAGGGCATGATGGAGTGGGCGTGAATGCTTCTTTAGATGTGAAAGCAAAAAGCACTGAAATCCCTCTCCATGTGATCACTCATGGGTGCTAGGAATCCTTCTGCTCCAAAACTTCTTAGCACCCCCTCCCTTTCCACATTAAGCCTCTCCCAACATGTGATGTGGCACGGATAATAGGAGGGTGTGGTGACTCAAGGCGCATAATAAAAGGAAGGCTTTGATATGAGATCCATTCTCATACCAATAAGGAGTTCCAATCCCACAAGGCTTTGATCAAATCAAACATTTTGATTTAGTCCAATCTTTTTAGTTCCTCAAATCTTTATTTGTAAAGAAGTCAAACTCATGATACCCTCTCTCTTTTGGCATAATTAATAATTAAGTGCGTGCTTAAATTAAAATCAAAAATAAAATCCTTATCGCATAAGGACTCCTAATGACATGGAAAATTTAGGATTTAACCATATACTGGCATAGTAATCCAAAACCCTTTAGCATTTCACTAATCCTAATCCAATTAAGACTTCTCAAGCCCAATCTCAGATTCTTAATCTATTCCTTTTTGTGTATAACCCTATAGTTCTACTCTATCTGGTAGTGAGACATATTGTGATCTCCATCATCAATATCATTGAAACTCATTTTAATAAGTTGGAATGATTTCAACTCACTCGATGAGAATTATTGATCATCAAAATAATTTTTATGATCTCACAATCTACTAGTGATGTCTAGCAGTATGTAGTAGCATTCTAGTAGAATAAAATAGATGAACCTCTAGATGTAATTATCGTATGATGCAGTCCTTCTATCATGAGTCCTGATAAGATGGAGGTTATAAAATTTTTTGTTAAATTTTATCGTCTGTCATATGTCAAATTTATTCTACTCAAATTTCTGATATGAAAACTATGAAAACTCTTTTTCATCATTCACTCTATCCTGATCAAGATCTTATGAACTTAATCTCATAAATTACATAGGACTAACTTTCTTATCTATCAAGGGTGCAGATAGATTTCATATAGGTGTACATTCTATTCCCACAATAAATCTACCATAGCCAACATGCACCGTAAGGATCCATATGACTAGGAGATCAGGTATATGTGCAGTCAAACTACAGTAATCCCATTGTCAAGAGTTGAGGCACCACAAATCAAAGGACTAGTCATACTACTATAGCATCGAACAAGTCACTGATGAGTGAGTAGATATCTAAGTGACTTCTCGTATTGGTCACATTTGGTATTTTTATTCTCTAATAAACACCTGTACTCTTACTCTAGTATCTCCAAACTATAGACTCGAGACTCATCTACCTTAATAGAAAAGTGATCCGTATACTAATCTATCTAATCAATCACTGTCCCTATGATGATCCATCGATCGAAAGTATTTAGAAATTAATCACCAATAATACATGCATCAAATTCTCAACTCTTGAGAATATATGTCATCATCTTATTAATTTCTTACATATATGTACAACATGAATCAAATAAATAATTCAATTTTATTAGTAATGAAAAGTATCAAATATAAAATTATGTCCTAGAGCAAATACATATGTCACTCTAATTGGCTTCTAGGGATACATCTTACAGATACAGCATCAAGATCTGCACCAATCAGAATGATTGAAATCTGACTAAATTGAACTCAAATCCAATCAACCTAAGTCCAATCTATTTCTCTCTCTCTCCCTCCCTCTATATATATAAACTATTCCTAATGATGTTTACAAAATTTGACTATCAAGTCAAGGATTTCACTATCTTGATAATGCACCTGCTAACTTGCTATTGCTATTCATTGATTGGTTGTTTACAGTTACTAGGATGAGAAGGTGATACATATTTTTTGAAAGTTTAGTTCTATTTAGTTGCTAATAGGGTGACTCCTATTACTTTACCCATTCTTTATTATGGATGTTTTCTCTTCATTAGAAAAAGAAATAACTTTCCAATTATCACTTCACTCTCATCTTTTAATTGTTAGTTGTTTATTTATTTTTTCCTCTACATTTCATAAGCTTTTTTCTATTATTCCACTGTATAAAAATGCTATATCTTTCCCCAAAGCTCCCTAAAACAGCTACATTGTCATACTCATTAAGAACCCTGGAGAATGCTTAGCAAGGAGGCATTCTTATACACCTCAGTTTTAAGAGTTTTAAAAGTATATCATTCCAAGTACTCCGATGATTTTATGAAATAAATGTTAAATCATTGCTCATATATGTAACTTTATGTGCATGAACAGTAAGCACTATAATTCTATTTTAAGACAAGCTAGGAAAAGAGAAATATATATGGATTTTTCTATCTTGATACCCATTTTATATTTAGAATTACCTCTAAAAAACATCTCAAAATACACATGCGTATGCTTGAAAGTGTATCTTCATCTTCATAGAGTGAGCTTAGCAAGCAAATATGATGGTCTTATAGCATAGTGCACATGTTGAATTGGACATTATTTGTCTTATCATTTATATGTAAATTTGGGATTGACCAATGCCTATGTCTCAGTAGATCACATGTTTGTCTATATGGAACAACCCATCATCGATAGGTAGATTAGTGAGGTGTTGGATAAATTAGCTTCACCATCCCCTTTCATATATGAAGCCAAGGGTGCATCATCAACCTTTGGTCTGATCACTCCAGCATGATGGATGAAAAATAAGCTGCATATTAATTGTTCTTTTCAAATAATTTACATGAAATGGTTGTAAAGATGCTTGCCATATGGTTTGATTTCAAATTTACTCCTTAAAGGCTTAGCTAGCTCAATGAAGTTTGAGGTCTGAAAATGAAATTCATAAATCAAGTTGATCAATAAGCATGCAATAAGGTAACAATCTTAACTTTGACATGGACCTTGAAAGAGAGTGTGAAATCTAATGAGTTCATAGATCTTGCAATAATTAATCACACAACATGGTAAAATCCTAATATTGCTATAGAGTGTAAGAAAAGAAGACGAAAATTTACCTTCTATTTGATACGAATGATGGATTAGAAGAAAGATGGATAAGGAAGGAAGGATGAATGGATCTTCCAGTCATCCTTCCAACTGTTTGGTGAAACAAGGATGGATGAGAATGATTTTCCATCTATTTGATAGAGGAAGAATGAAAAGAAAGATATATGATATTTATATCATATTTTTACTAAACTATCATTTGGTAAAAAATATTATTATTATCAATTCATAATACTTATTTACATAAAGAAGTAATATTTTTATTTTTATCAATTTATATTATTATTAATATCAAATATTTAATTTAATTGAATAAATAAGTTTATAATTAATTATATATGAATAAATTTATTTATATATTAATTACATAAATAAATAATTTATTTATAATTTAATTTAAATATTTAATTAATTTTATACAAATATTTAACTAAAAATAGTAAATATAAATAAAAAAAGATGATTTTACTTATTTACTTATAATTATGGAAATTATATGATAAAATTAAAATAATTAGTAATAAATTTAATAATATATGTGAAATAGTATATGTAAAAAAATATAAAAAAATAAAATGAATGAAAAAGTAAAGAAGTGTTAGGGTTTGTCAAAAATTAACAAGAGATAATTTGGTCAATGTAGCAGTCCACCTCTTATATTCTCTATCTATTTTTTTTTTTTGCATCCCAATTTAGGGGGATATAAATTAGTGGATTCGGATGGCTAGGCAATCTCTCCTTTTCATCCATCTTTTTTAAGATTTTTTAAATCAAATGGTGGATGGAAGCCATTCTTCATTCCAATTCCATTTATCCTTCCTCTTATAATACCAATCAAACTAGGGTTAGAGAAATGTAATGGTTCTTGAAGAATGACCAAGTAGGATCCAACAATACAAGTATTTCAAGTACAAGAAGCAGTTAATAGGGTCAAAGCCATCAATCTAAACCTTCTCTTTTAAATGAAAACCTTCCAAAATCATAACAATTGATCAAATACTTATATCGAACTTATCATATTTTGCTCAAGTAATTTTCAACAATAAAAAATAAAAAATACCATATGGATCTAATCCAACTAGCCATGCAACAGCATGTGCATTTCCAAGTATAAGATGCTATTGTATAATTAAGTCTTTTATTATGGTGTTATCCTATCATAGATTTTCCAGGGTTGCCATTGTCACCTGATTTTTTAGGTTTAAATAACATTTTTTTATTATGGCCATACAAGCCATATTATTCGAAAAAGTTCTTTTTTCTATTTTATGATACTAAAATAAGTAATATTTAAATAATATAATAAAACATAAAATAACTTTCTTGATTCACATTATATTTGGAGTGACATCCATCAATTTTAGCTAAATAATGATACAAGCCAGGTCCATTAGTTAAACATCCTCTTTCTTACACTATATTCTTATATAATATAAAACTTTAAATCTGACTTCAACATTGACTTGTCTTATGATTGGTGCTGTCTTAACAATAAAACTTCCTTTATAGAAGTTGTCAATTGTGCATTGCTTGTGCATTTCAAGATTATATAAAAGTTTTATTTTAGCAATTATAGAGTCTAGACCATTAACCAAGGTAGTTAGTTTGCAAGGTTGAGGGAAAAAGCATGTCTAATAGAATTGAGAGTTATGGATAACTTTGCCAAAGGAGGATTAGGGTTCAAACTGATTCACTTTTATGATCATGCGCTCGGTAGAAAGGGGTTCATCTACCTTGACATAAGTACAATTTTTTTTATTGATTTCTCAATCATCTCACTATATTTGAGGCCTTTGCAATGAAAGATGAGATGGCAAATAGACCACTTCAAGTTTTGATGAAAATGAATATTTGGATACCTAAAAAGGTGAGGCTATATAGTGATATTACTTGATCGTTCTGAGAGAATAATTAGTGTATATAATTGGCTAGACGAATGTAGATTGTGGGCCTCTTAGTTACATAAACAAATGTAAAACTAAGTATCTGTCCACTCATCTCCATCTTTTCCTAGACTTCTATAACTATTTCTAGTTTAGATGTACAGATGAGATTTAATTATATTCTTATTCTTAAAAACAAAACCAAGAAAAATGCACTTGCTTGCTAATATTATATTTGTTATGTTACATGGATAATACATATATAACTAGAATCTATGTTATATTATTAAATGAAAGAGTAATATGCTGAAATATTCTATCTTTCAAAATTGTGGACCAAAAACCATTAGATTTGATTAATATTATATTATTAAATGAAAGAGTAATATGCTGAAAATATTCTATCTTTCAAAATTATGGACCAAAAAACCATTAGATTTGATTAATATAACTTAGTTAAAAGTGATATCTTGATATGAAAAAAATGGTCTTCCAATTTAGGAGTTGAATTATACCAAAAAAATTTAGGAGTTGAACACATCCTTGTTGGTAACCCCAATCATCTATGAACAAACTTAAATGTCTTTGTGATTCAAAATTTTAATAATAAAAGTTCATCATAGAAAAGAATAAGAAGCAACTAAAAAAGAAAAGAATTAAAATATTTATAAAAATAAAAAAATTGAGACAAGGATCTATTACATATTTATTTTTTTATTTTTTATTTATTATTTTTAATATCTAATATTTTAAAAATTATAATTAGAATTTAGGGAGCAGCCCAAGGGATGGGCAATGGAAACCATTGAAATATGACCACAACTCCCCCCATCCCCTTCCACGGGCCACGTGCATCCGTCGCCTTTCTCAAATCAAGTCGAGACCGCGATTGCTCCCATTTCTATACTTAGAACTCTCCCCTCTCCCGGTCAACCCCCTAACCGTTAACCTCTCCCTTCTCCTCTACCGTTTTCTTGGACCCAAAAAAAAAAAAAGGAAAGTTTTAAAAAGAAACATACCAACAACACCGCAAGAGGAAGCGACGGCCATCTCTGATCCATTTCAGGGCGGAGAAGAACACCAGCCATGTCGTTCTCGGACTCCGACTCCTCCTCCCATGGCGGAGACTACAAAAACTTTCGCCAAATCAGTCGAGAGCGTGAGTTCTTTCTCCTCCTCCACCTCCATTTGTCTTCGGCATTTCGACTTTTTTGGTTTCAATCTATTGCTTATTCTTATTGCATTCTCAGTTTCTTTGATAGGAGTTTAGATATGTAGAAAGATTTGGAAAAAATTTGTGGGATGATATGCATGAAGTTATTTCTGGAGGGCAGTGAATGATTGCTAAACCGTGGTTTACATTGCATGGGGTTCTTCATTGAAGGTGGTTGTCTCTGAAACGGCAAACTTTTGGAATGGAAGGATAATGTCGATGCTATTACTCTGGAGGAAAACAGTGGGCCTTCATTGCAATAATGGGAATCGATATGGGCAATTGCTCATCTATGTTCTATTTATAGAGGGAATGTGATGGGAAACCAATTCCTATCTATGCCATTTCAAGAAAAGAAAAAAAGAAAAATGGTGAGAATAGGTAGTAGAAGGGATGTTCGATCCGTTTGAGTGGATCAGGACCTCCAGAAACCTCTAGGCTGATTCTATTACCTTAATTACTTGTCTAGTGGGCCCTTTGGCATTACATATTTATAGATTCATGACTATTTGGGCCTAAACCCTATGGACTCCTCTTAAACTGAACTCCTACCCTGAATCAAATCAAAATTAGGATATTAAATTAGAAAACATCATTCCCTTCCCTTCAAAATAACCCTGTCCTCAAGGTCAAATTCTTCTAGGTGGTCCATGGCGATCATCTTCATCTTCATTATCTTGTGAAGTGTCAATAAGTGCAGGTCCAATAAGAAATATTTTCTCTTTGCAGTGGCGTCCCTTGTGCCACTTTTCATCGCAATACCAACATATACCTTCGATTCTTCTTTCCATGAGCTCCTTTTGTGTAAGCCACTTGACATGTTTGTTGTCAGGTGCACCATCTTGAAACATTTTAAATTATTTGTGATTTGCTCTTTTGCTTTAGCTGTGGCTATTTTTATTGTCTTTCCTCTGGCGGTCGGGCAAAAGAGAGCTGCTGATATAGGATGAGATTTATACATCTTCACCTCACAATGGCAGAGCCCTTGAATAAAGTTTGAACAAGTTTGCTTTCTAATCAATCACGAGCATTATCAATGAATAGCTCAAATTGACTTTGCTACTCTAAAACAGTTCTTGTCTGAGAATTTTTGTAGGCTCACCATCAATATTCTTATATTTAGAAGGACAAAAGGAACAGAAGTCCTTCAATAAATTCTACCTATGTAGGAGCTGCATCATCTGTAAAATTGATAGAAGTAATCTTGTCATGATCTGAATTCAGCATCCGGATCGGGCACATGATGGCCGCACATTCGTTAAGACAAGGCTTTAAAGAATATGTAAGGCCTACCTTTTTCTCAGTTCATCAATCCAACTCAAACGGTGGAGAAAGCAAATCCAATAATTTTTATTTATTAATATCTCATCATAATCAAGATCAAAATTTATTTAAAAATAAACTAAATAAATATTCTCTAATATCCTATGCTCCTTACTGATCGGTCCTAAGTCCCATAGTATCTTCTGAATCTGAAAAAAAAAAATAGAAAAAAGGGGGTAAGCTTTACAGGCTCAGTAAGTTATCAATATCTCTGAGAGAGATCAAGCATAACTAATTTTTAAAAATATAAAAATATAACGACATAACAGTAATATGTAACAAGATAATTTTTTTAAAAATATGCCATGCAAATTAATAAATATTCAAAAATTTTCTCTCAATCTTTGGTGATTATAGCCACAATCAGTCTCATGACAAGGTCCGAGAGAGACTAATTCTGAATAATAAATACGTGACACATCACCGTGTGTCAGCGATCAGCTCCGATTGGCTAGGCCTGAAAGAAATTTGCTCTGATTCACACGGCCATGATTAATCTTGTGACAAGTTAAAGAGACTAGTTCTGAAATATACACGCGACATATCAGCGTATGTCAATGATCAGCCCCAACTGGCTAGATCTGAAAGAATTAACTCTACCAGCGATCAGCCCCAACAGGCTAGGCCCGAAAGAAATGCACTTATGACGTATGGCCAACGATCAGTTCTGTTGGCTAGATCCGAATCATAGTCGACTAGAGAGTTTTTCTCATAATTTTTATAGTAATCAATTTCTCATACATCATCATACTAGTTTTCATAATAATATCAAACCAAGCTTTCCACATCTTATTTTTAGAAATAAGAGAATTATTTTATTCAAAAATTATGCAAGAATAGACATATATACTTTAAAGATCATGCAATACTAAAATTAGAAAATTATCTCCTTTCAAATTCGTAATCATGCAAAGGTGATACCATACTTGATCCAATGTTTTAAACTATTTTTTTTCATTCATAAATACATAATTTTCGAACTTCATTAATTTTTAGATATTTTATATATAAAAATCTAATTTTTAAATATATAAATATGTATAAAAATAAATCCAAAAATAAGAAAAAACTTACAGTCAATCAGATCCAAAAAGCATGACCTTCATCTTGTGACTCGATCTCTAGATCCGATGCTTCTCTTGTGTTGAAGGTTCTGATCAGTTAAGTAAAATATTCTTAACCTTCAATCAAAAAAGAATTAGAGCAAATAGAGAGAATATCTCGGTCCAAGTCATGGTTTGGATCAGATCTGAATATTGGAAGAAATTTTTTACTGGATCAATTATAGCGAGAGAATTATATAAAGAGAAGAATAATCTTGAGAGAGAAAAAAATAAAAAATGAAAGTAGAGAGGAGAGAGAGAAAACACTATTTTTCTTTTCTTTTCTTTTTCCTTTTTTTTTCTTTCCTTTTCTTTTTCTTCTTCTTCTCTTTCTTTTGTTTTCTTCTTTCTTCTTTGAAACAGGGGAGGGAATTGAGGCCGACCCACCCTCATGGCCGTGGCCTTCTCCGACAGTGCCTCAAGCGGCTACGGCAGGGGTGGCTCCGACCCTTGGTGACCAACCTAAGGTCACAACCCGGCGACGACAATCAGTCTGACCGAAAGAAAAGAAGGAAAACAAAAATAGGGGAGGTCAAGTGCCCTATGAAATCCGACGATCAGCGTCTGATTCTGCCATCAAAAGTTTTCATGGTGTTCAGAAAAGAATGGAAGAAGGAGAAGAAGGGATCCTTACCTCATCTCCATGAGAAATCGACGATGATTCGTCAAGGAACACCTGACGAAAATAGGTAGAAATCGCACGGCCTCGCCGATGATTGGCTGCGGATTTGAATGATTTGTAGAGGGAGAGAGAAAGGGGGTATTTATAGGTGGTGTTGCGGCCTTTCTTCGGTGGGTAGTCGGTAGTCGATCTGGAGCCGACTAGGAGCCACACCTGTTGGGAGGCGACAGGAATGCCGGAAGATGGTGTGCCATTATTGGAGAAGGTGCACACAGTCAAGGCCGAGACTAAGGATGGTGAGGTTGATTGGAGAAGGGTGGTGCTGAGCTCCGCTTGGCACTGGAGAAAAAAAGGCCTACAAAATAAGTCTCGTAGGAGGTGGCTCCGGTGAGGATCCTTCGATGCTCAAGTCAGTGAAATGGTTCGAGAGAAAAGAGCAGCAGAGTTTCTAGGTTGCAAAACAGTGTGTATCCTTGGAGGGGTTCCCACTTTCTTCTATTTATAGAGAGGGCAAAATGAATGGTGAGAGGACAGGTGATCATGTCGATCATGTTCTATCGTACAGCGCAGCGTGGTGCCGCATAGGTATCTTTAAATGCTGACGGCGGGCATGCCTTCTATTCGATGCATACATGGCGGCGGACGCTATCGTACATGGGATATAATAAATGCTCCTATGGACGCATTTAATGAATTCATAGTATTCCATCATAGTGCGCAACCAGCCGACCAGAGTATGGCGTCTGAGTGACATGACCCTGATGTGGTCTGTCAGGATGGTGTGGTGGCCATGTTTGGTGCTCAGCTAGTTAGTAGAGGCCCACATTGGAGTCGGCAAAATGAAGCCGTCGAGGGATGGTATCCCGCTGTCGGCTAGCATAATCGCCTGTACACTGAGTATGAAGTCGGTTACAGACCGAGCGTTGTTGAGTATAAGTGGCCATGGGTGGTATGTTAACTCTAGTCGGTCTGGTGCCAACTAGGAGTAAGCTGCCTTTAGTTGGTCGGGTGTCGTTGATAGAGGCCGTCATTGAGCTGATCGGGCAGGGCTCATTGATCTGAGTCAGGAGAAGCCACAGTGGCTTAGTTAGTGCTACTCCTTTGGTCGGCTTAGAGACGAATAGGAAGGTAGTCGGTGAATTGACGAGGATCTATCCTAACAGGTGGGATTCTAGAGCTCTGATGAGCTCTAAAGTCCCAATTTTAGTCATACTCAAAGAGGGAAGATGGACTCCATCGGGAGTCCTCTTCCACCTTAAGTGCTGGGTTTTTTTTTTTGCTTTAAGATTCGCACAGGGGAGATTTTAAAAAATTAGTGTTCTTACAGATCTCGACTTTTGAATTTCCTGTAATATCATGAAAATGGAAATATTTTTCTGATTGTTATATCCAATCTGATGGATCACCATGTTGCCATTAAGGAAACTCCACTTTCATGTGAGGAAAACTAAGATTTCTATCATGATATGGACCTTTGTCTTCAACATCTTTGTCTCCTGTGCATAGACATGTTGTTCTTGCATGTCCTCCACCTCTAGTTCTGCTGGCTCTTTGGCAATGTGAAGGGATGTCGAAGTCGAATCATGATAAGCATTCTGAACTTGTTCAAAGGCTTGAGCAATTGTTGCTAGAAGGAGCTCCTTAAGTTGATCAAGCTTTTGATCAAACTTGGCCATTGATCATGCTTTAGTTTGGCCTCCTATTGTGAATCTCTCATTCTGTTGTTTATTTGTTGAGAAGAACTTCCTGTAGCCATACAGTAGGGCTCAATATTGCTAATATTTAGCTTTTTCTTTGGATGCTGCATGAGGGTCATGCACTAGAAAAGATCTTCTGATACCAAGCTAATAGGAATCTAATTCCCATCTATGGTATTTCAAGCAAAATAAAGTAGAAAAATAGATAAAATTGGTTTAAGAAGGGATATTGGATAACTTCAAGAGGATCAAGACCTCCAAAAGACTTTAGGTTTTAGGATATTTTGTTAAATTGATCATTTGTCTAGATGGCTCCTATTGCATTATATGTTTATACATTCCTAACTACTTATCATGTAAGAATTAGAAAAAGAAAAATAAGAAATATGAGGTAGCCAAACCCTAATGGACTTGGACTCCTCTTAAACTAAGCTCCTGCCTTAAATCAATCAAAATTAGGATATCAAATTAAGAAGCATATCATAATGCATAGAAAAATAAAAAGGATTCAAACTTCATATGATCTGCATCACCTTCAGTTTTTGATGGAAGATTGCTATTTCCATGACTGCAAATTTTAGGGGGTAAAGGGAAAATGCAAAATGCTAACTGTTTTGGAGGAAGGCAATAGGGTCTTTAGTTGCATCATTAAGTTATTTTGCTGTGATGAACATATCGATTCGGATAGATATGGTTACTTTAAGAAGCAGAATTGGAAATTTGCATTTGTTGAGTTTGGCCAATGTTTATCAGATTTACAAAACAATTTTCAAGCTTAGAAGTAAGTGGTGTTCAGCCTCACTTCCTCATCCATCTCTCTACTACATGGAAAGTTTACTGAGCAAAAGGTTCAGGAGGAAATTTAACTATGAGTTGTCACCTTCTAAATCGAGTAATGATCTGTCAGACATGCAATTACCTAAAATGGCTATGGAGATGATCATGTGGGAGGGTTTTGCAGACTTCTTTAGGAGCTGGTGTCATTATGCTTGGGAGGATTGAAGTGCTGGATTGGTTGGATATCTTTGTATAATTTGAATTTACCAAAATGATACTGATAAAAGATGCTTTTGAGAGTTTTAAGCAAAAATCTTAAAGGGCGATAGAACAGCTTTGAGCCAACACATGGTGAAATGTCCAACATGCAAATGGTGAGAAATAGAAATTTTGTAGGTAATTTAGTCTCCTTCACTAGAAGCTTCTGTCTGACGAGAGTCGTGTATTACTTTTCATTTATTTATTTTATCCTCCACCAAGGTGAACTTTTTTGATGCAATGATGATATGAGTTTGTTGAGGTAATCAAATGCTGCAGAAATTTATGCTAAACTACACTACCTAATGATTATGAGGGGGCAGAGGTTTGTGTATATGACTTCCTGCAAGAACAATTAAAATTCATGAGCTTCACTAAAGAGGGGACTTTAATGTTGTGGGCTTGTGGCATTCAACAAGGCTTAACTACTTGGATGATATGCAATCAATGCTCTTCATATATAAACGACAAGGAGATAGTTGCTGATGTATCAATCCAAAATGGCCTCAAATTTTGGCATCTTACTTTTTCTAAGTTTTGCTGACTTATTGTAGATTATCTTACCATGCAAGTTAGAGGATAATGGTCTGATCATTTATTTTACAAAATAAAGTACATGAAATACATCTTTTGTAGGTTAGACAGGCAAAGTCATATTCGCAAAGCAACATTATAGCAATGAATTTATGGAGAGCTTTTACACTAATGATGATTCTGAGGTTAGGAGCCTTTTATACTTGTTATCCATGATGCTTGCTGCCACTAAGCAAGATGCTCTTGGAAAATATATATATTTCAGCCTATTAAGACTCTGTGCTTGTTGGTATTTTTGCTAATGTATGTGGTTTTTTCCACTTTTTAAAGACGATAGCATTCATGTCAGTCCAACCATAGATTATAGATAGAAATATTTGTCATGACAAGAAGCTCTTTCTTTAAGAACAAAATGTAGGAGAAAGGGGAAAAATAAATTAAGAGAAAAGAAGATCTTGATAAGGAATAATTGACTTTGTATAGGAGGTGATTGGTTTTATCATTCATGAACTATAGTGATATTGTCTAATGGTTAGTAGCTAATGCTAGGATACCATGCTCTTAGGTTATGCTGCTTTTGCTCATTTCAATTGATGTTTTAGGGTCCCTATCATTGTAGCATTCTGGTATGATCTACATATTGAACTTTTAGGAGTCTAAGGTAGGTTATGTAGTTGCTTCTAGCAGTTCCTAAGTTCAATCAACTCTCCTTTGAAAAATTGGCTAGTGTTCAATTAATTGTAGTGTAGTTGAGTTCTTATCAATACCTCATAATCAACTTATTCTTGCCTAAGAACCAGGAAGAACATTGCTAATTAGTTTCTCTGGTTGGATTGCTTAGCTTAATCTAGTATGAAGTAAAAGGAAGAGGTTTTTACCCTAAACAAGTTAATTTAAGAAAGGGAATTAGAAGACCTTATTAGATATACTCATGAACCTTGAAACAAATGTAGGCAATTGTACATGAGAAGAGAGATGAAAAAGGTGACATCTCTTTTTTTTTTGTCCGGTTTAATAATTTTTGTCAGTGGGACTGGAGTTGGAGGGAAGTAGGAAAAGCATGCTCTTTGTTTTATATAAAATATGAAGCAGGATTAAAATATAAGCAGAAGATGAAAGTAGAATAAACTAATACTCTTCCTAATTATTTTTTCTTAAATTGAAGCTTCATTGAGTCTTTTTAACATATCCCACATAACGACTGGTTTCCTTTGGAATTAAAGTCTGCCTATCCCACCTAATTACCTAATCAAATCTAAAATCCTTAATTTGAGGACCTTTGCATCCTTGTTTATTTGCTTTTGATCTTTAAATACATACACATATAGCATGATTGACAATATTGATGTTATATACATTAAGTATTTTGGATTTTTGTAGTCTATAGGATTGATTACATGAAAATTCATAGATTTAAGGAATATAGATTGAGTACTTTGAGTTTGAGGAATTGCTAAAGATTCATGGATAGTGGATCAAGCAAAAATGCATTTATTTACTAGTTCTCATGGATACATAGATTCATCAAAAGCAATGTACTCATTCGTGAGACATTTTATATACCTTTTTGAATTGGTCTAAACATACCTATCATACTCAAAAAGTTATATTGTTTGAGAAGCTAATATGCAGAGGCACACTGATATCCATAGAAGTTTAAAGATTATTCAAGTTGTTGTATCAACTCAAGAAATTGAGCTCCAATGCTAGGTGATAAGTTCTCGGCTTGGTCTCAGGCTGGTGACTTGCTCTCTAGTGCCATGAAACTAAAGGGGCAAAACTATGATTGAGTTACTGTCTTGTTGCAGATGATGCCCAATAATATACAATACATAGGGTGCGATACATGTATATGTACCAAAATAAGTATGCGACTCAGACATGAAGAACCTAAGTTGAGAAGTACAGTTGAACTGTAGTGAAGGATCTATGGTTTGCTTGGCAAAGGTTTCAGCTAATCTTGGTTAGAAGGAATTTTGTGGTTTGCTGAAAGAACCAAGGTATCTTTTGTGAAGTTAATTGATCATGGCTGAGTATGCATCAAAGGACAGGGATTTAGAGAAAGCAGTGTTGAAGAATTTTCAGAAATGATGTGAAGCATATTCTTGTGATATTAGTGTTTTTTCTAGATGTTGGCACTTAGGAAGGGCTATTTAAATGTCCTGAACCAAGCTAGGTAAATCATTCATCTCCTACTGCCACATAAAGAATGGATCAAATCTAACATTTCTAGTATAGCTATTGATAAATAGTTGTATATCAAAAAATGAATTTGCTAACTTATGCAAGTATAAATCCTTGTGATATTGGTTTGTCTCAATTTTTACACATCATTGCATAGGAAGAGAAAATATCTGTGATTGAAGACTTTGGAATTTAAACTATTTGTACAAAACATTCTGTTCACTCTTTTGGTTTCAGTCAATGATTAAAAAAATTTGTCATGCCTACATGGCCATGCTTGTTAAATGCTGGTGCTTTAGGCATAACATAACTGTCTTGTGGCAACACTTGACATGAAAGTCTACTAGAAGATACATGCACTGTTGAAAAATAAGCTAGGTTATATTTTGAAAATATTTCCATGTTAGGATATAGCCGGATTTAATTGTTTTCAGGTGGGAAGCGGCCTTGTTCCAAAAACATGACAACAATTCTCAATCTTTAATGATGCACCTCAAAGTTAAGTATCCGTTTCTTGTCAATTAAATGATTAAATATCTTACATTATTATTTTTGAAGGGAAGTAGTGGGTTTAACCCCCACCAAGTTTATCACAAAAGAAACATATTACAACTCGCTTAGGATATTCCAGGTGAAATGAATAACAACAAAGAAATAGAAAAATAGTTGAACAGATAAACATTGAATAATGTTCCAAAGAAAATAGAAATTTGGAGTTGCACCTTATGGACCAATCTTTAAAGGGTCGAACCACCTTCTTAAGTACTATCTCAAGTGGTTGTATTTCTTCAAAAAAAAAATTTGTTCATTCCTTTCTTTTCATAATGTCCAACAGATAGCAATTTTAAATTGATTGCAAGCAACCTTCCAAGATTTTAGAGTTCTTAGACTATCCAAAAAAAATATAGACTACTATATCATAAGACTAAATCCAGAAAAAGACAATTTCAAATTTGAAATGTCAACTTGCTTATATTTCTTAGTTTTAAATTTATAATTTCAAAAACCAATATTTTATTTTGAAATATGAATATGTTTTCATCACCATAAAGTTCAGTATATTTAGGTACCAAACCATACTAAACCCTATTATATTATATGTTTACTTGCATTGCATTTTAGGCTGAAGCAATTGAAATCCGCAAATACGTACCCAATATGTACCTATGTATCATTCCATTAAATTTAGGGAATTTGCACAGCATGTAACTTAATATGGTTGAAATTGGCACCTTAATCCCTGACTACATCCATTATATATTTATTATTTGGCAAGTTTATTTGTAGCCTTAAAGCAAACCCAACCAACCCATAAAATGCAAGGGCTGAAGTTGATTTCTTAATGTTGATTTGAAGCTATTGCAACTGCTTCTTTTAACACATTGAGGATTATACATTCCTCTCATAGTCCCATAATCTTGGCCTGTGCATGATGGTCTTCATCTATGTTTTGCATTTTATGACATACTTATCAATTTTAGTAAGCCATTTACTCTTAGCTAATTATTTGTTGCATCACAATTTGCAGCTATATGTATCTCATGACTATTTTTCTTGTCTGGATGCTATTAGGCTTGCTGTATGAAATGCTTCGATCAACCAAAGCAAAGGACTCAAAAGCAGCATGGAAGGTATCTTTTGATGCAATTTTTTTTAACCTTGCTTTCTTGTATTCATTCTTTTGATTTACATCGATTTTGTTCTCATGCTAATGTACCATTAGCATTGATGATCTTGTAAGTATATGTATCAAGTCTTGAGGGGATAGAGTTCATGGATCTTTGCCAGAAATTAATGAATTGGTTTAGTAAATTTTTTTATCATTTTGCTGGATATTGATTTTAATAATCTTCCAATGGAATGTTTTCTCTACTTTAGCAGAGTCCTTGTATTTAAGCACCTTGCTCTCAACCGCCTCTTGCTAACAAGATTTACTATATAATGGTGATTCAACATTTGATTGAAAAATGTAGTCAACTAGTCATTAATTTAATTAATTCTTTAAATAAGATATAATATTTGATAGAAAGGGTGCATTATTTGCTAGTTGTGCAGTTTTGTATATTCAAATGTAGAATGATATATTTCATGCAGTTCGATACTTATATTCTATCATGCTAATCTTAATACTAGATTTTATTTGTTTCTCCCACCTTAATCTTCCATAATTTTGGTTTCCATATCATGTTCCTAATAAATTTAATTGATAGGCTTGCCCATCTCTTTGGGCAAAAAAAAGGGAAAAAAGAAAAGCTCCTAACTGTGCTTAGTAGGACTATGCTATTTACATGGATTTTATAGTTTAGAATATGATTCATTGAAGTTTGAAAGCATTTTAAGACTATTAATCTAACATCAACCCTTTAAGTTGATGCATAACTTACATAAGGCTATTTTTTATTCAAGACAGAGGCTTGTCATGAAATAGACAACTTGATTTTCTTATGTAAATGGCAAATTAATGTTTTTCAGAGCCCTACTGTTGGGTGGTAACTGATGACTTAATAGAAATATTCTTGAAAATATTGTTTTTTGCTTGGAAATGAAATGGAAATTTGTCATACTAGGTTGGAAATGCAGACAAATTGGTATATCCTCAGTCATGCAGATAAATTAGGGGGACGTTTGAATGCTTGAAGATCTTATCAGCCCGATAAGATCCTCCAAGCAAGGACTCTATTTTAAATTTATATGGGATTCAGGTTGCTTAATGAGATGATATGAGAGACAACCGTAACAAATCCTTAGCTTTTGGGGATAAATCATTCCATTTCTAAGGTGCTTTATCTTTGTCCTTGAACAATGGGAATATTCTATATTTGTCTGCTGCTTCGTCTCCTTGAATTACTCTGCTTCTCATTGAGAATCAAATGGAAAAGCTATGCTGAAGGATCTTATCGGGTCAATAAGATCTTATCAGGCCAATACGATCTTTCCACATCCAAACACCCCTTACATATGGAAGATGCTTGTGTAGTGGATCTCTATTTTAGGGCATTGATTGATGTCTTAATAGAAGCATTCTCTAAAAATGATTGTGTGTTGCTTGGAAATAAAATGACAATTTACTCTACTAGGTCGGAAGTGCAAACAAATTGGTTATCCATAGCCATATAGTTGTGTTACATGTGAAAGATGCTTGCATCGTAATTTACTGTTAGGTGTATTATAAATGAACTCGATCTTCACGTATAGTTTTCTTATTATATTTTAGGAGTACTTTTCTCTCTCTTTATCTCTATATATAGTTAATGGGAGGGTATATGCTCCTCTCAACTCCAAAATCAATGATGGGGCATCTAAATAGAGAGCCATACCATTGATCATGACCTGTGCCACTTGAAATACCTAGAAGTTAAAAAATCAAATCTTTAGATGGTTGCTATTATATGTAGCATGTGGACACAAAAATGGATGGTTTCCATTATCCTATTATGCTAAAATACATGATAAACATTTAAATTGTGAGTCTGTAGGGGTGTGCAAATGGTTCGGTTAACCGAAAACCGAACCAAACTGTTAATTATTTCGGTGTTTGATTCAATTTTTTTCTGAAAATTTTGGTTGTGGTTTAAAATCGAACCGAAATTTTTTTATCGGTTCGGCCTTTGGTATTTAATTTGATAATTTTGGTTAACCGAAAACTGAAATTATCTGATTCTTTTTGATTTAATATTTATATTTGGACTAAATATTACTTGAATCAGATGGTCCAGTTAGACCATGCTAAATCCCACAGTAGATAACACGCTACATTACCCCTTGTATTTGACCAATTTCCGATTGCATGCCATTCACCATGCATCTGCTCCGTGAGAGGAGGTTCCTGTTTTGAGTAGTTCATTTTCAAATGTTAATATTCTAAGAATATGTTTGTATAGATTTTGTGCTTCTTTTTTTTTATTTCTTTGAGGCCTCGTTTAGGTGAGTCTGATTGATGTTATTTCTTTGGATGATATTCATGTTTAGGAGAACATGTAACAGAATCTCAGAGTAGATTTTTTTTTAAAAAAAAAAGACTATCTTTCATGATTTATTTAGTTTAAGCTTGAATCAGACTTACTTATCACGTCCCTTTTAAATCATAGTCCATCTAAACTAAGCTCAAGTGCAATTCTGTAGCCCAAATAATGAAACTATTAAAAAATTTAATGAGTCTAAATCAAAACCAAAAGCCCAGCATAAAGAAGCCCAAAATCGAATTATCGAACCGAACTGAACTGAAATTATTTCGGTTGGTTTGTTTGGTTTTAAGCTATTTTGGTTCAGTTTTTGGTTCTACAAAATGCAAGTTTGGAAGTTTAGTTTTTCAAAACTTCGGTTCGGTTTAAACTGAAAAAACTGAATGCATACCCCTATGAGCTTGTCTTATTGATTATAATTTATGCATGCTAAAATATATATAAATTGAAAATTAATAGTTTGTTAATGCTTGGGTCATAGTAAAACATAGGCCCATATCATTTTTGTATCCACATGATATACAATTGAGAGACTACCAAAACACATAATTTATGGCTTCTAGACATTTTTAATGTCATGATTAAGGTTTTACATCCTGATGGGATGGGGGTGTCTTGGCCGTCCTATCCCATTCCTGTCAGAAAGCGGGACTGAGATGGGGTCGGGACTCCAATAGCCATCCATGTAGGAAAGAAGAAAGAGAAAAGAAAGAAAGGAAGATGAAAAAAGGAAAAAAGTGAAAGGAAAGAAGAAGAAGAAGAAAAAAGAAAGAAAGAAAGAAAGAAAGGGAGAAGAAAAAGAAAGAAAGGAAAGAAGAAAGGAAAGAGAGAAGAAGAAAAAGGAAAAAAAAGAAAGAAAGGAAGGGATGATAGAAAGAAAGAAAGGAAGGCAGACACAAAAGAAAGAAAAGAAGGAAAGGAAGGAAAAACAAAGAAAGAAAGAAAAGAAAAAGGGGAGAGAGATAGAAGATATTTACTAGGATGCATGACCCAAATGACTATCGGGATAGGATGGGATGGCAGGGTGTCCCATTCCATGGAGATACCGGAACACCTCCATCCCATAAGGTTTGAGGCCTTAGTCAAGGTCAAAAGTGTATATCTTTGTTTTGGATACTTCATTATTTATATTAGAGTTGAAAAGAATAGATACCTTGTCCCTAGATGAGCAACATCCATCTCATATATGTATTTGCTATCATGATGTTGTATTAGTACCATAATATTGATAAC
Organism: Elaeis guineensis; assembly: GCF_000442705.2. NCBI lineage: Eukaryota > Viridiplantae > Streptophyta > Magnoliopsida > Arecales > Arecaceae > Elaeis > Elaeis guineensis. Next base: position 22,506,277 of record NC_026004.2, on the reverse strand, counting down.
ATCTTTTTAGACTTGTTCCTTAACAAAAACTAAAATATGCCTTTTCATTTTCTTCACTTGTTTCCTAAGTTATTGTGGTATTATAGCATAGATATATGCTTTGGACTTCACCTAAAATATTCAAATTATAATTCTTGGTTGGGGAAATATTTTACTTGCAGTTGTTTTGCTGGATGAAAATTTGTTGAACTTTGGTGAAAGTTTTGCTGCATATTTATATTTTGTGAAATCTTTTAGTTGAGTAGGTCCAGGATCATTAACTATCAATAGTTTTGGATTCCTAAAGAGTTTCTTCTTCATTTACTAACCTATCGAGCTCAAACCAAATTTATTTATCATCCTTCCTTTTTTCCACATTTTCTATAACATTTTTTTTAGCTTTCTGAATCTTTATCTTAGTTTTATTCCCTATACATGGTTGGATGCATGCAATCCAATTGCTACCAAATAATCCACCCTAGCAACCAACAACTATCTGTAAAGATAAATGAATACTTAGCATAGTAAAACAAAATATCTATTAAAAAATAAAGTGCTCTCTTTACGTCACCACCTACTCAGCTCTCTCTACATCACTTGCTCAGTGCTCTCTCTCTCCCCTTAGGAAGTTAGGATTCAAGCCCTATTTGGGATTGTTATTAACAGTAGAGCTTTTAGAGTTTTTGGAAGTAGAGCTTTTGAAAGTAAAGTTTTTATAAAAAGTTATTCGCTGTTTGATAACCACATTTATAAAGTACTCTAGAACTTTAATATATATTTGATAATTAAAATTAAAAAAATACTTTTGGTATGATAAAATGATAGTAAAAGACATTGCATAATATTGTATAATGAAGAATAATATAATATAATATTGCATATTATTATGTATTATAATATTATATTATAACAATAATATAATATAATATAGTAATATTTTAATAATAACATAATATAATTATATTATAATATTATTAAAATATTATTATATTATATTATTATATAATAATATTAATATATTATAATAGATTATATTATATATTTATAATGTAAATATTATTATATTTTAAAAATTATTTTATTGTATAATATTATTACCACATAATGTAACATAATATTGTAATGTAATATAATATAATATTATACTATAATATAATATTATTATAATTATAATGTAATATATAATGTAATATAAAATAATGGATTATAATCTAATCTAATAATAAATTATAATATAATAGATTATATTTATATTAATATAATATAGTAATATTATATTATTATTAAATATTGTTATATCAAGTGGTATTCTTGTAATATAATAATACTACAATAGATTATGTTACATGTTTATAATATATCATAATATTAATTTATTATTATATTATATTATATTTATAGTATAATAATATAATATGATATAAGATGTTATTACGCGATTTGTTAGTGGGCATTTGAGTCATTAAAAAATTTCGTTTAAATCAAAACAGCTTTTCGACATTAGTTAGAAAGCACTTTTAAGGAAAGCTCTAACATGGAGCTTTTTTCAAGTAGACATTTTCAGCTTTCTGACAAAGTTAAAATAACTTTTTGATTTTTTACCAAATGGTATTATACCATCCAAAAGTATTTTTGGAAGGTCGGAAAGTGCTTTTTGACCCTCTAAAAGCTAAGCCAAATAGAACCTCATTTCTCTTCCGCATAGACTGAGAGGGGAGACCCCACCCCCCAACCCCCATTCTCGATTCCTAGAAGGTTTGTAATGGCACCAATAGGTATCAATCCGTTTCAGTCAGAACGGATGATATGCACATCTTACCAACTGAACCGGGGCCTGCACAGGCTGGTACCAATGCTCATCGACCCCACCCGATCTGGGACACCCTAGTTTTACATATTTTTATGACCCGAGGGGCGTCCCGATGCCAAAATCCTTCCAAAATGGTATGGTACTACTTATATTATCCCATTCTAGGTTATTCAAAATGTTATTATTACTCCATATAAATGTGTGCCACTTTGAAGCTGCTACAAGCCAATGCACAGCAATTAGGGCCAGCACTGAATGATATGGAACTGTGCTATTCTTTGAGGAGTCAAGAGGATGGGTTTAAATGGAGAAATTTGTTCTTGCTTTTTCATCATTTTTGATGGATTTCCTCTGAACGTGTGGTGAAAGCATGGCCATATTAATTCTAGTGAGTTGTAAGGAAGCATCTGAGGTAGGACGCTGCAGCAGCAAGAATATGCAAAGAAATTTTGGCTGGGGTTGTGGGTACATTTGATGCTTCTTGATGTTAGATGTATTCTCCTATAAAGCTGTATAACACTGCCTAGAACTTCCATATTGCAAAAGATGGTACACATGGTTTTTAAGATTATCAGTTCTTTTGTCCATGAAATTTTTGTATCAGCCTCTAACCAATTGAGTATACATGTGGATTCAGACTATTCACCCACTTTGCATGAACCAACCATCGTGAAGTCCAATAATCCTAACAATCTTTATCACCCACTTCTACTGCATTTCTGTTTTCTGAATGCATGGTATGCCACTTGGTAGTGTTGTATTGCTCAATTATCAATATACAGGTGCTATCCTTTTGTTTCACTAGTCATTTTGAAGTTTCTTGAATTTATGCTTTCAGGAACCTTCGTATATTTGGCTACATTTCTTCGTACATAATGTTATCATTTTTTGGATGGAAGACAGAATGTTGCTGTTGGTTCATCTTGAAAATGGTTAACCACAGTTTTAGAAGTGTAGGGACACTCAGACTTGTATATTAGAAAATTAAGTATTTGTGGGATGCCAACTTTTGACTAAATAAACATTTTAAGATTAATTCCTTACCCAAATCATATATATATAAAAGCACAGGTGATTTTAGCTATTAATTGCTTTAGGGAACTTTTTTGGTCTGTGTATCATGTCATTTCACCAAACCATGTTGTCATGTTCATTTACTATAAATGAGGAAACTCTGGATTTATCTTTGGATTATTTAATGAATTATGAAAATCTTTATTCTTTCTACATCACTTCTAGATCTGGCCATGATGCAACTATATGTACAGAAAAAAGTAATTTATCTTTTAGCACAAACGAAATAGTAATGACCATAGCAGGAAAAAAAATCATTATATCTTTACTGTTACTTTTAGCTTTGCCCCTTCCTCCTGTGCCTTGCCATTTCCTATTCCATAAATTTCAAGTTTCTTATATCTCTGATAGTTATAAAACAAATTTATGCATCCACTTGTTTGTGTCACATGTCTAACTTTCCAAAAGTGAGGAAATCTTTATTCATCTTGAGATCGGCAACCGTAGTGCATAAAACATCAACTGCGATAGTGACATTAATAGCACTGCATCCATTTGAAATATATTAGTTGGTTTGAAGTGATCAAATGTACCCAGGCCTCTGATGGATCATGGATTTATATTAGACAATTTTACTGAACTCTTTTACCTGTTTAAGCACCTAACAGGTTCACTAACATCTTTTATTTAGATAATTTATGATATTGCTTGTATGTTGGAGAATATTGGACCTTCTAACTTGTTCTTACAGGTACTCATCATGGATAAATTTACTGTCAAAATCATGTCCTATTCTTGCAAGATGGCAGATATTACAGATGAAGGAGTTTCATGTATGTTGGTAAAAATTGTTTTCGAAAATTTGTATTTTCCTTTCGATTCTTTCGGTGTTCCAGAAAAAAGACAAGATACTTTTCTCCCACTTCTTTATTGCTTTTCTACTTTCTTTTAGCTTTATAATGTTGTATAGCTGACATCTCTATTAGTGAATGTAATTCAAATAACTACTGTATGTGCTTGCTCGGAAGGCATACATACTTTACATAATCCAAAAGCCTTACAAGCCTAAGTCACTAGCTAACTAGCTTATATGCAACAAAATCATCAAGTGGCCCTTGAATATCTTTTGTTTCATTACAAATTACAGGATTTTGATTAACCACATTTTTAATTAAATTCTGGAGGTCAAATAATGTTCAACTGTGTCTAATGAAGTTCCAACCTGTTCTTGCAGTGGTGGAAGACCTTTACAAACGAAGGCAGCCATTGCCTTCAATGGACGCTATATATTTTATTGAGCCATCAAAAGAAAAGTAAAGCTTTTCTTTATATTTATTTATATATATATTTTCCTCTTTCTTACTCTAAATAGGACATACAAATTTATATTGTTGCACAGGAAGCTATGTAAACATGCATGACTTTAAGTGCTCTATCTCTCACTTCAAGCATGATACATGCATTTAATCAAGTCTCAAAGATTGCAGAACTTTTTTTCTCCTTGTAGTACATAGACGGATCTTCATTTCCTGAAATATTTTATGATTAGTTTCCTTGCGTAAAAATTAAATTTTCAACATGAAATAGTCCATGAATTTTATTGTTTTGCTAACATAATACAATGTGCGTTGCACTTGTACTTCCATCTTCACTTACACCTTTTGCCTTGCATTTAGCAATGGGCTTATTGCAATGTTTACATAATGATCTTAAAAAATGGAAGCAACATAGCTCTGGTCCCATTATGAGTTCTTTCTCTATGCTTGATGTTCTTTTTCTTTTTTTTCCTCTTTACCATCCTGAGTAGATGATCACTGTATTCTCTAAATTCTAAAATCTTCATATTTCATCAACCACCACTTCTCACAGCAACCAAAATTTCTTTTTCACTTTCATCAAATATTTTTCATTCTCCTATGCTCTCATGCATGTCACTTGTTATGTATTTTTATCACAGTGATACATTAATAAAATCAAACTTGTTAAATTCATTATGTTTACTGATGTTGGAGATTGTTTCTATCATTTCTGATGACTAGGTGTATTGGGTTTGTGTCAAGTCAACCTCTTGTATGAATTTTTGGATTGTTAAGCTTCACTTGACCCATTAGCTGGTTGTTGTTGCTTGATCTATGCTTGCTAGCAAGTGGACCTACTTAACCTGTCCCTGTTGGTTGCCTAAAAAATTGATTCCTATTAGAAATTGGACTTGACCTTTTGACCTATGCTAAGGAAGTCACAAATAGAAACGACATGTGAAGAGAAAAGTCTGAAATAGAAACACCAGAAAACCCTAATTTTGATTCGTTTGAATTCTTTTCCTATGAAAGTGAGTTGAAGGGATGGTGAGACTCGATTTTCTATAATGAGACCCCAAATCCCAAATACCTCTGAAACAATAGGTCAGTGGAACTCATGTTAGCAATGAACAGTGGGAGCCGGGCTGGGGGGAGGAGGGCAAGCTAGGTAATGATTGGTGCTTGTCACCATATGCAAAAAGAAAAAAAAAAGGAAAAACAAGATTAAAAGACAAAATGAGGAAAGGGGGAAGAGGATAATGGTGCAAGGTTACATGGCCCATGGTATATTCTATTATTCTCTTTTAGCTTGACCAAGTCCATTGGTAAGGTTTAAATAAAATGGTTACATGATCTAATGTTATTGACCTAACTTAGCCCTTCCTATGATATGGACTGGAAATGAGTCATATCTTAACTCAAATTCAAGCGTTTAAAGCCCAGGTCAGTAAGTCTATCCCAACCTCAACATAATCAGAAATATTTCCCATGGAAACCCAACTTTAACCGAGTTGCAAAGTATCATATCATTTACTTGGTTAAATGTTGCCACCTTAACTGTTGGATACAATTAACACAATTTTTGTACATAAGCTTATTTCAGAAAATAGAGAAACGAATGGGTGTATGATCTACAAAAGCCTTGTCATTGTTCTAAAAAAGCATGAAACCACCATGCCCTGGTGGTTTTGAGCTTGAACCACCATGTCATGGCCCTCAGCGGTTGGGCTGGAACCCAACATGGCAGCCAGTAGGAAGTGGGTTATGGAAGGTGTATAAAAAAATAGCAGGTTGAACTGTTGCTTTTTTCTTTTTGGTAAAAGAAGCTGGGCCACTTTCATAAGAGAGGCAATCAGGCCAGTGTTCTAGCATGCCTTCCCCAACTATTCAACCTTTGTTCAAGCATTTAGCAATGCTCTCGGTTGTTACTCTGCAATAAATACAACCAATTAGTTATGCATGGTTACTAAAGCTTAGTAATAATATAAATTACATATATGATTAGTAACTACTGCTAAGTCATTGATCTTAAATTAAATGTACATTCATTATGCTGATGCGTAAGTCTTTTAGTTGATAATTGATGGTGGACCTTTATATCATAGCATGTTGACTTAATGTCGATATTGTTAGGTGGATGATGTTTCACTTTCATCAAATTAAGCATTCTATTTTCACCATTCATATTCTGATACTTCAAGTTCATAGCTTTTTCATAATAGGTTTTCCATTATTTTTATATGAAATTAAAAGACGTGAAAAATGATTGTTTATTTTTGTATTTGATTTCAATGAATTCTTGGTGATACAATAGAGTATAATTTATAGAGAAGGGATACAATGAATCTGGGCTAGAATTATGACTATGTACACAAGAGAATACAAAAAGAATGAGATATCAAGAGATATCAAGGATCGACATAATATCGGCATGATCTTCAGAATATAATCTGCATGATTCTTTATATCACAGTATCTAACAGATATGCATAATCTTCAGAACATAATCTGCATGATTCTTCACATCATAGAATATCCAGAATATAATCTGCATGATTCTTCCACACTCCCCCTTAAGCTGGCTTGAAGATATCTTCCATAGCAAGCTTGCTTACTAGATCCTCGAACTGTTTCTTATACAATTTCTTAGTGAGAATATCAGCAATTTGATCAATTGTTGGAACGTATGGCATGCAAGTTATTCCATTGTCAAGCTTCTCCTTGATGAAATGTTTGTCCACTTCTACATGCTTTTTTCTGTCATGGAGGATTGGGTTGTGAGCAATAGAGATGGCAGCTTTATTATCACAGTAGACTTTTATTAGTGAGGGGATAAAAAAATTTAATTCTTCAAGTAATCTTTTTATCCATATCACCTCACAAATTCCATGGTTTACTAAACAGAACTCAGCTTCAGCATTACTTCTGGTTACCACATTCTGTTTCTTCGCCAGGTGATAAGATTACCTCTCATAAAAGTACAATAGTCGGAAGTTGATCTTCTATCAGTTACACTTCCTGCCCAGTCTACATCGGTGTAAGCTTCTATTTGCAAATGTCCTCTATTTCGAAATAGCAATCCCTTTCCAAGTGTCCCCTTTAGGTACCTTAAGATTCTGTAGGCAGCCTCAAAATGTTTTGATCTTGATGAATGCATAAACTAGTTTACCACACTCACTGTAAAAGCTATATCAGGATGACTATGTGATAAATAGATGAGTTTACCCACAAATTTTTGGCACTTTTCTCTATCTACCACCTCCTTGGTTTCTGCAGGCTGCAACTTCAAGTTGGGCTCTATTAAAGTTTCAGCTATCTTGCATCCGAGCATTCCAGTTTCACTAAGTAAGTCTAAGACATATTTTCGTTAGTTAACAAAGATTTTCTCTTTGGATCTTGCAAATTCCATGCCAAGGAAGTACTTTAGAGCCCCGAAGTCTTTGATTTCAAACTCTTGTGTAAGTTTTCTTTTAAATTCTACAATTTCGGTACTATCATCACCGGTCATTATTATATCGTCTACATACGCAATCAAAATAGCTAGTTCATCGATTTTCGAGTGCTTGAAGAACAGTGTATGGTCAGCTTGACTCTGGATATAATCGTAGCTTTTTACTGCCTTCCCAAACCTCTCGAACCATGCTCTAGGTGACTGTTTGAGTCCATACAAGGATTTTTCAATCTACATACCTTGTTTGTCCCGAAATCCTTCTCAAAATTAGGTGGTAGATCCATAAACACTTCTTCCTCCAAGTCTCCATTTAGGAAGGTATTTTTTATGTCAAGTTGGTATAGAGGCCAATTGGAGTTTACCACCAAAGAGAAGAACTCGAATTGAGTTTATTTTTGCAACTAGGGCGAAGGTCTCCTAATAGTCAATATCATAAGTTTGAGTGAACCCCTTGGCAACAAGTCTGGCCTTGTACCTTTCAAGGCTTTTATCTACCTTGCACTTTATAGTAAAGACCCACTTACATCCCACTATTGTCTTGCCTCTTGGTAATTCTACAATCTCCCAAGTCTCATTTTTTTCAAGAGCATTCATCTCCTCCTTCACTGCTAATTTCCAATCTGGATCACCTAGGGCATCCTAAATAGATCTTAGTACATGCAAGTTAGAAATATTTGAAATAAATGCTTTATAGTTATTGGATAATTTTTGATCAGACAAATACTTGGCAATAGGATGATTGGTACATGATCTTGTTCCTTTTCTGAGGGCAATTGGAACATCAAGGTCAGACAACTCAAGCAGATTTAGAATTACCTTTAGTGAAACGAGGACCATCATTCATAGGAGGATCATCATTCAAGGGTGTTGACTGACTAGTAGCAAGAGATATATTTGGATCAATAGTACTTCTCTGAGGCTTTTGTCTAGTATAAACCTGAAGCTCAGGTTTCGGATTACTAGGATCCATGTGTAGTAATTCTCCCCCTGTTTTAGATTCCATCATGCTCAGCACCTGTGGACTAAACAAATCCTTTTCTTTATTGTTTGGATCAGTTATTTCCTTAGTTTGTTTATCAAAGTGAATTGGAGTTTCAATGAAATTTGGTTGTGGTTCAGCAATTTTTCAAAAATTATCTTCTTCTCTAATATTCTTCCCCTGAAGATGATTTTTATTGAAATAGGATTGTTTTTCCATAAAAGACACATCCATGTTTCCATAAGTCTTCTTTGTTAGTGGATTAAAACACTTATGCCCCTTTTTATTTGGAGCATATCCAATGAAAACACATTTTTCACCCTTGGGATCCAATTTGGATTGAAAAAATTATGAAACATGAACAAAAGTACAAAACAAATGCATCCGAATGTTTTAAGGGCAACTCAGAGTCCAACTGAAAGTTCAGAAAAAATGTCTTTAAAGTATGTAAAGGGGTTTTAAATTTCAAAACATGAGTTGGCATTCTGTTGATCAAGTAGGAGGCAGTTAAAACAGCATCTCTCCAGACGTATTTAGGAATATTCATAGAAAACATGAGGGCCCTAGCAACTTCAAGTAGGTGCCATTTTTTCTTTCAACAATACCATTTTGTTGGGGAGTGTCACGATATGTTGATTGATGTAGAATTCCTTTATCTCTTAAAAATTCCTCTAAACACATTAAAATACTCAGTTCCGTTGTCTGATCGAAAAATACAAATTTTTGAATTAAACTGGGTTTCGATCGTATAATAGAACTCTTTGAAAAATCTTTCCACTTCAGATTTTTTGCTTAGTAAGTAAATCCAACACAACCTAGTGTGATCATCCATAAAAATTACGAACCACCTTTTTCCAGATAAAGTGGTAATCTTTGACGGTCCCCAAATATCACTATGGATTAAGTAAAATGGTTTGGAAGGACTATAAGGTTTTGAAACAAATTTAACACGATGATTTTTAGATAAATGGCAACTTTCACATTGAAACATAGAATAATCCACTCCTTTAAACAATTACGAAATAAGCATCTTAAATAAGAAAAACTAGGATGGCCTAGTCTAAGGTGCCATTGCATTATTTGTTCAAAAATAGAAATTAAACAAGTACTACTCAGCCCTTGAGCTTTTTTATTACTGAAGAAATCCTTGTTGAAGTAGTATAGCCCGTTTATCTCTCTAGCACTGTTAATCATGTTCCCCAAAATCCGGTCTTGAAATGTACAATGGGAGCCACAGAAGGTAACACAGCAATTAGAGTCCTTCAAAAATTTACTGATAGATAACAGGTTACAAGCAAGTTTAGGGACATGAAGCACTGATTTAAGACTAATATTTTCAGATATTTTGATTATACCTTTGCCTGCAATAGATGAAAGACTACCATCTGCTATTCATATTTTTTCATTATCAGAACAAGGGGTATATGAAACAAATAGATTAGAATTAGATAAACTGGTCATATGATCAGAAGCCCCCAAATCAATGATCCATGGAGCAGAATTCAAAGTACTAGATAGGGCTAAGGAATTTCTACTTGAATGGGCGAAAGAACATTAGGTGTACCAGATGATGATGGATTAGCCTTTAGCAGTTTCAGAAGTTGATCGATCAGCCTTTGTTGAACGGACCCGAGTCAGCTACAGTGGCAGTGGTTTGTGATCGTCTAGATTTTGGTTTCCAATTGGCTGGTTTTTTATGAAACAGTCAGCAAGATTCTCGAGTATGACGTGGTCTCTTACAGTGATCACACCATACCCAAGGCTTCTCATCATGCTTGTGCTAATCAGAGACACTCCGTCCATTGGCTTCAGCAGCAACTAGCGCAAAGTTCTCAGTCAGACCACTCGTGCACTATTCTTTTTCCTGAGCATTACTAATTTGTGGCTTTCCTCCCGACGAACCTTTGAAAAAACTTCATTGAGTGAAGGCAAAGGATTTCGTCCAATAATCCTTCCTCGAACCTCATCAAATTTGACATTGAGACCAGTAAGAAATTTGAAGACTCGATTAGCCTCCACAATTTTTTGATTGTGTTTGCAATCATCAGGAGACTTCCACTTGTAATCATTGAACAGGCGCAGATCTTGCCATATTTGTTTTAGAGAATAGAAGTATTTAGTGACAGTGTTGCTTCCTTACCGGACTTCTCCAAGTTTCAGAATAAGTTCATATATTTGAGATTGATTATCCAAATCAGAATACATTTGGATAACATTATCCCATAGTTCCTTAGCATTCTGATAACACATGTAATTGAAACTAATATCCTCGTCCATAGAATTCACAAGCCAAGTTATTACCATTGAGTTTTCAGCATCCCAAGTTGAGTAGGTCGGATCTGCACTGTCTGAAGCTGGTGTGTCTCCTGTCAAGTAGCCGATTTTGCCTCTTACTCGGATGTACATACGTACCGATTGAGACCAGCATAAGAAGTTATTACTATTGAGTCGAATAGTGGTAATTTAGATTGGATGAGATTCAGCAGTAGAAGGGACCCAAGGAGCATGGGTCACAGCAGCAGGATCTAGGTTGGTAGATGGAGTTGATTGGGAGGAGATGTTAGACATGGGGAAAAAAAATAGGACAGCAGCGGTGTATGGGCAACGGTGGCGTATGGGCAACGGCGGCGTATGGGTAGCGGCTGTGTATGGGCAGTGGTTGTGTATGGGCGACCACAGGAGCAGAATAATATCCTGCTCTGATACCATAAAAGATGTGAAAAATGATTGTTTATTTCTGTATTTGATTTCAATGAATTCTTGGTGATACAGTAGAGTATAATTTATAGAGAAGAGATGCAATAAATCTAGGCTAGAATTATGACTATGTACACAAAAGAATACAAAAGGAAGGAGATATCAAGGATCGGCATGATATTGGCATGATCTTCAGAATATAATCTATATGATTCTTGATATCATAGAATATCTAACAAATATGCATAATCTTCAGAACATAATCTGCATGATACTTCATATTATAGAATATCCAAAATATAATCTGCATGATTCTTTCGCAGAAATTAATGGAAAATTTTCTATTTTTGATGCTTAGTGAGTAAATATGTAAATAGGTTTTAGCATCCACACTTGGCCTATGGAGATTGCCATATGCAATGTTCCATGAAACCCCTCAGCCACTATGTGCCGCTGAATGCTTTTGAGAACATGGAGCCTTGTAACTCTGCATCCTGAAGATATTGCATGCCTTTGTTTTAGATAGTAAAGCCATCATGGCATCATCCCTTCACTTCCCTTAGATGTTGTGGATGACGTTGTATTGGTTGGACTCATTATATTCATGATGAAAGCAGACTTAGTTGTAATTATGAGGTCTTTTGATAGATATCTTGTGAATATATCATTGATTGAGGAAGTTTTTTGAGCTAATCTTTTGCTGGAAGCCATTAGTACATATATAGTTGACTGAGAAGATTTTAGTATTTCTACTTTACATATTCCTGCTTTCATAGAAGAGTAATCAAAATCTAGTCGGTTTTCTTACCTTACTGCTATTATTGCAATCATGCTAGGTTGTAATCCTAACATTGCCCAGAAGTAGTTTCATAGCTTGACCATAGCAAAGCATGATCTATATGGAACACAATTTTAAGTCCGGACTCAATAGTGTATGTGTTGTTAGGGATTTGAGATATTTAAAGCCATGATTTGAAGCATTAGATCTTGTAGGAGCACTGTCAAGTACCTTCTCTAGGCCCCTTTTAGGAGAACAGGAGTTTGTGGAGACCTTTGTTGCGAGTGTTGCTATTTTTACGCATGCCAGGATCTAATTATGATTCTTTTTGTTTGACCTAGTGGAGCTGGAGAGGCATCATCTTTATTTGGTCAAAGTCAAACCACATTTCTGTTTGACATAAATTTTCTCTAATTAAAATACCCTCATTACATTTGCACTTGCACAATTGCCCTACCTACCAGCACCCTTTGCACACCATCTCCATTTTCTTCTTGATCTTCACTAACTAATTTAAACTTATAACAATTTCCACCTTGCCATGACCTTGTCTCCAATGCCATCTCTACCTCTAGCACCTCTTCCCACTACTACAGGAAAGGGCTACGACAGCGGTCGACAACCGCTGCTGTAGCCAAAAGAACCACTGTCATAGTCTACGACAGTGGTTCCGCAATCATTGCCACTATCGTCGTCGCCATAGGTCTATGGCAGTGGTTTATATAACCGCTGCTATATACCGGGTATCGCAGCGATTGTTCAACTGCTACTACATTTTTAGATATAGCAATGGTTTACAAATCGCTGCTATAGAGCCTATAGCAGCAGTTAGATAACCGCTATTGTATATAAAGCAGCGATTATCTACCCGCTGCTATAGCTTCTATAGCAACAGTTATTCAACCGCTGCTATATCACCATTGCTATAGAAGCTATAGCAGTGGTAGAGCAACCGCTGCTTTAAACTCTATTGCAGCGGTTAAGAAACCATTGCTATAGACTACGGCAGTGGCCGTGCAACCACTGCCATAGCTTTATGGCAGCGGTTGGCACGTACCACGACAGTGGATGGAATGGGTACAGCAATGGTTGTGCAATCGCTGTCGTAGGCTATGGTAGTAATTTTTTAACCGTGGCGGCGGTTGTTGTGAACCGCTATCGTAGCCTTTTTCTGTAGTAGTAATTTCAAATTACTTAAATTTGCTATTTTTTACATGATAAACACAGTTTAATATATAATTACTCAAACTAAAACTTGCAACAACCAAAAATTTTACATAACACTCAATAATAATGCAGAAATATATCTCAAATATTCAAATTATATTACTGATCAAATTGTATTACAATATTTTTCAAATAAAAGTAAAATACATCAAAAATCTTCTAAATCAAAATCCTCCTCTTCAAGCATCTCATCATCATCGGGAGGGACTGGAGCTGAAATGTTAGCCAATATGTCTTGAATACTTGAAAAATTAGCTCCAAGATGAGCAGAGAGCTGACTCACCATAGTGGACACGACGCTTTGTAGCTGAGATGCGCGGTCCTGAGCTTGAAATGCGCACTCCTGAGCCTGAGTTGCCTGCTTCAAGGCCTCATCAAGCTGCTCCTTACTGACGACCTCGAAAGCATATAAGGAGATGCTCAAAGCAGACTAGTAGCTCGTCGGTATATTTCTGGGCCTGCAACGAATCCTCCTAGAGTGCTCTGGTCCTAAGACCTGAGACAGATGGTCATAGGGGCTAGAGGTGTTCGGGCCCTCGCTCTCAAGTATATCTAACTGCTCCTGTAATTGCAAATTCAAATAATATCATAAGAAATATTATAATACTAATCATACTAATCATACTCTAGTTATGTATTACCTACAAAAATCCTTCTGATCGCGGCATTCATCGGCCTGCCCTTTTGTCCGTATGACTCGATCGAAAGATGGCACTATAGGTGGACATCACTCCCTCTCTCGTCAGCTATAACAATCAATTAGCTTGTTAGAAACACGCAAAAAAATAACAACTCAATAACTTATAAACTAAAGGGTCAGAATTCATTACCTCTCTTGCACACGACTGGCCATAAACTCACGGTCGAGAGTGTGCATGTACTCCTGAGTAGCTCGGTTTTTCTAGTTCCGATAAGATGCAGCTTAAATAGTATTTAAATCACATAAGTTAAAATCAAATACAATTGTCAGTGTAATGAAAAATTCACAAGTTACAAATTAAACCCGAAAGTCCTGGCTCCTCCAATGCCTGACCATCTCCTCCCACTAACTTAGGAGACAGTCCTGGATCCAAGGAACAAGCTCCCCAGTATCCCTATGGTGCTTTAGCCATCCTTTGCGGAGCTTGACCTTGTAGTTCTGGTGCAACTCCTCAATCTTCTACAGCCAGACATCTCGAGCCCTCTCATGATCTGAAAAGTCATACCTCTTCTGTACAAAGTTATCAGAAAAGTCAGTTACGAAATTATTCTAATCAAATATAGTGTAAATATATCATATACATATATATAATTAAGATATACTTATCCAAATCTCCTCCCATATCCAATCCTTGACCTGAGGGTCCATCAATCGCCAGTCTATAGGCAGTATGAAAATGATGTCGGACCACCTCACAAGCACTCCAAAAAAGGAATGCATCTCCTGCATGGTCTTTCCTACTGGCCTACCCTCTTGATCGTACTCCACCATGACCTAATGCTGGCAGTTCCACACTTGCGGCATGCGTGTGGGACCATGAAATGGCCTATTGGATGATGCATCTATAATGAAAATGCATTACGAATATATAAGAGTGTGCAATAACTATATAAAAAATAAATAAATAAATAATTGACATAATAAAAACCTACTCTCACTGAGATCGTGCGATGTGGATGCGATGAAGTTAGATCGATGGGTGGAGTATGTGTCGAAGACGTGGCTGTCGGTGAAGGCTCAGATGTGCCGGTGGGAGGAAGATCTGCCTACGAAGCCGAAGCCGAGGCCGATGCGGTGGGAGGAGTATGTGCCTCCGAAGTCAATGCGAATGCGAAGGTGGATGCGGAGGCGGAGCTCCGCATAGTCCATCAAGAGGTGGGGGTGAAAGCTAGATGGCGTTTCGGTGCCATCATGACCTGCAATGTTAATGAACATTAACAAATATAGTGTATTGTTGAACAATAATATTAGTAGAGCATAAATAAATAAATATTATCATTTATACCAGGATGTTGAACTCATCATCTACTTGCATCTACAATATGGACATCACCATCGCTCCTGACAAATGTATCTGGGACTTGACAACATCAGATAAGTTTTGTCTTAGAGGAACACTTTGTATGCATGGTCCAACATCATCATCAACCTTGGTATTATCAAAGATATGCCTAGGCACCATCCTCACAACAACACCCCATTGAGGCTCCAAGAGATCACTAACGTAGAAGACTTGACTAGCTTGAGAGGCAAGTATATATGGTTCTTTAGTGTGGAGATGGCACTGCATGTTGATGAGAGTAAAACCGCACTCATCAGTCTTCATCTCTGAATAAGGTGTCAAACCAATCATATTTCATCAACGCAACCCTTCTTTTAGAATAGTAATCCAAGATGACTATCTTCTCCACAACCCTATAATAGTTCAGATCCTCTGTACGGAGATGTGAATCCCTTGAACTAGCATAACACCCAGTGGTGGCACTCAATATCACGCCACTATTTTGTGTTGCCATATTTTAGGCTCGACTGTGAATATTGAACCTGAAGCCATTGATGACGAGCTATTTATGCTCACGCATGTACGATTAGGTCTCATTGACAGATCACGTACTTCATGGCTCACATCATCGAGCGGTAATCTCTGCACCTAAGTAAGACGACACCTAATTAGTAAACATGTTTAAATAGGGTGTACAAGACAGGAATATATACTTGCTTACATGACCTTTGAACCACTTATGGAACTCTTTGCTATGCATTTTCTCCTTTTTTTCCATATGCTTAGAGTATCGTATTTTACTCTTATGACCTCTTTGTGTTTGCTATATAAGGAATAAATTTAGAGTTACTAGTGCAATGGAATATTTTTTTTCTAAGTAATGAGAAATAAATAAGGCTGAGTGACTCACCTTATGTATGGCTCAATGATATCACAATTGAACAACACGTAGCGGTGTGCCTTATTTCTTTCTTTAAGGTTCAAATCAGTGAGGCAGTATGAAGTAGGAAGTCCACTTGACTGTGGAATGGACTCAAATACCGGCTCAATTGGCTTATACTGATCATTCTGATTCCTTATTGGCCGGTGACTATGTGTCTCGAGCTTGTTTAAGTACATAGTACAAAAATCCATACACTCTTGATCAAAATAACCTTTTGCTATAGATCCCTCTGGGTGATTCATATTCCTTATATAAGATTTCAATATTTGAATATTTCTCTTGGTGGGGTACATCTATCGACAGAACACTGGGCCTCCAAGTGCAACTTCCTCCAGAAGGTACATAGTGAGATGCATCATAATTGTGAAAAATAATAGTGGAAATATCTTCTCCAGATCATATAATACAATCACCATCCTTGCTTTCATTTCCTTCACATCTTTCTTAAGCAACTTCACACAAATATCTCTATAAAAGTTGCAAAGATGAAGAATAGCCATTCTCACATTTTTTGACAACACACGGTGAACAGCTATTGGGATCAACTCCTATATTAACATATGATAACCATGAGTCCTCAATCCACCAAGTCTCACATCCTTACTATTCACATGCTTTGATATGTTGCTTGAGTACCTATCTGGAACCTTTATGTTCTCCAACACATAAAGAAATGTGGACCATTCGGAGGCATTCATAACATAGCATGCATGAGGGAACCTCCACTGCTCTCCCCCTATCGGCTCCAGGTGGAGTGATCTCCTAATACCCCATTCTTGCAAGCCAAACTGAGAATTCAAGTCATCCTTGATCTTATCCTTGATGTTCAGAATCATTGACAATAGGAGCTCGCACATGTTCTTTTCAATGTGCATGACATTTAAGCAATGGCGCAATAAGTTTATTATCCAATATGGCAAGTCAAAGAATATGCTTTTTTTTCTCCAATTAAAGTGTGTGTCATCTGCCTTTGATCGACGCTTCCTCTTCTTACCATCCATCGGATCACCTTTCTCAAATTCAACACTAAGACCATCCAACTGTCTCAACACCTCACCCTCAGATATCTGACTAGGTGCCTCACCTTCTTCAACAGTGCCATCGAAGGAGCGTACATCCCTTCTGTATGGATGATTTTGATGGAGGAAACGTCGATGCCTCATAAAGCTAAAGCTTCTTCGATATGTCAACCCTCTAGATCGGGTGTGTTTTCTACAAACTGGGCATGCTACCTCACTTTTCATGCTCCAACATAACACTAGGGCATAAGCTGAAAAGTCGTTTATTGTCCATATAAGTGCTACGCACATAGAAAATAACTCATTCATCAAAGCATCAAAAATTGGAACATTCTGAACCCACAATTGTTTCAGCTCAGCAATAAGAGGCTGCAAATAAACATCAATATCATTTCCTACCTCCATCGGTCCAGAGATGAGCACTGTCATGAAAGTGAAGGGTTTTTTCATACACATCCATGGTGGGAGGTTATAAACATGAGCAAACACTGGCCATACACTATGGTTGGTATGCATGTACTTGAATGGGTTGAAACTATCGCATGACAAGTCCAACCTTACATTGCATATCTCTTGTGCGAAATCGGGATGTATTTCATTAAACTTTTATCATGCCTCTCCATTGGATGGATGCCTCAATGCATCATCTTTTGTTCGCTCCTCTTCATGCCATCTCATGTCCTTCAATGTCGTTGCCGACGAAAATAACTTTTGTAGTCTCGGTATCAAAGGAAAGTGCCACATCAACATTTGAGGAATGCAGGTCGATGTGCCGTCTTTATTTTGTTTCCATCTTGATACACTGTACCTCGTGCACTCCTTTTGATTGGCATCCCCCTCCCAATAGAGCATGCAATCATTAGGACATGCATGTATCTTGTTGTAACTAAAGCCCAACTGTTCAATAATCTTCGATATCTCATAATTATTCTTCGAGATTTGTGTATTATCCGGAAGAATGTTTCCCAAAAGCTCTAGTATACAGTTCACTCCATTATTATTGAACCCATTAGAGCATTTCGCATGATACAACCGAATTAAAAACTTAAGCTTCACCATCTTTTCACATCCGGGATACAATGGAGTATTAGCATCCTCCATCAACCTGTGGACCTTCTCCACATCCTCACTGTTTGTCATTCCACCAACAACAGGATCAGGCATGGATGTAGATGCACCGTCATTGTAGCCAACAAATGAAAAGATATCACGATCTATTTGTTTCACTCCCCCATCATGTTGATCACCTCCTTGTGGCCTACCCTCACCATATTGATCCCAACAAATTTCATAGCCAGGTTTAAAGCCATAAATAGTGAGGTGATCATTTACATCTTGATGAGGTAGCCAAGGCCCACCCATACACTTCTTATAAGGACATTGGATAAGTCCATGGTCCCCAAATTTCTCTATAGCAAAATTAAAAAATTTTTAAAGTTCAGCCTCATATTCTGATGAGAGCCTACTTAACTTCATCCACCCCTTATCCATTATAAAAATGGTGACACTGTAATTGAATTATGTGTGGAAATAAGACACAACATAATAACAGCAAGATAATTTAGTAGTAATTGCTCATAATTTACGTACGTATACCAGTGCTTAGAGTTTATAACATCATTATATTGGCAAACAAAATAATGCTTAATGAATCCTAACTCCTTCAACTCCTTCCTAATAGGTGTGGTCCTATCCCTTTAAAAAATGCATCACTTTTATTATTGCCACAGCTTTGTTCTTTGTTCCATATTCGAAGAAAATCCGACAGTTTCTCCCTACAATTCTTCAAGTACACAATATAGATGAATCATATTTTAACCACATCCAATATGTACTCGAAGAACAAACGAGATATCTGCAATGGAATTTTTCATAATAGAACAAAAATGCCACGATACAATAAAAAAATTGATGCATTTTTGAACTGCCCAAATGGGGCATTTAAGAGCCGTTCACAGAGTCCGTTTTGGGGACCCTATGACCGACTCTTGAACGGGAGTCTAAGATTACATCAATGCATGCATTAAATCATGATTCGGATCGTGATCCAGATTCGGACCGGATCCTGACCAGAATCTCGATCTGGATCCGGCCCAAAACTCGATGGCTCAAAATCAGCCGGCACGGCCTAGAACCCATCGGCACGATCCATAGCCGCTGGCATGGCCCAGACCGACTATTGAACGGATCTAGATCGTGATCTGGATTCGAATCGGATCCTGATCAAGATCCCGATCTGGATCCGGTCCAGAACCCAATGGCCCAAAATCTGCCGATACGGCCCAGAACCTGTCGGCATGGCCCAAAGCTGCTAGCACGGCCTAGACCGACTCTTGAACGGGAGTCTAAGGTTACATCCAAGGTCTGCCGTATCGGGCCAAACCGCCCAATACGGGACGTACCGAATCGGATCGACGGCCAGCTGATCTGGTTCGACCATTTTCCTCAAAAACCAGCTTCGAACCGCACCAAACCGAGCTGTTCGATACGATTCAGCTCCATACCGCCTAAAATCGGGCGGTATGGACCAATATGGTTCGGTTCGGCATTGAACCAAACCGTACCGACATCTTCACGTGAAGGGAGTGGGGAGGTGTGGGGTGGGGCTTGGGCTGTCTTTTAGTGACAGCCCATGTGGGTTGTCTGAGAGACTCGAGAGCTCTCAGAGAACTTCCGAGCTCGTCTGAGACTTAACGAGATGTCGAAAAATAAGAAAAAAAGGATAAAATTTCATCAAATTGCAACACTGGTTCTTTGCCCTCTCCATCATGCAGTATAGGAAGTCCATCTGGGGGATCTTTCGCTGTCCACGGCGCGAAGCACCTCATATAAAGGCTTGATAGCCTTCACTACCTTCTCAGCCTGCTGCCAAAATGACTGACTCGTCACCAAGTTCTCCACATGACTTCCATCAGTGCCGGCCCTTGCATATCTGCTCTCCTGCCACTCGATACTGACAAATATCTGACGTAGGGCTGTTTTCTTCTGAAGAAGACTATCAAGTGCTATGTAGTTGGTGGCAAACCGTATGATACCCGGTCGTAAGATCTCCCCCCCAGTATACGTCCGCATCAATGAAAGAACCCATGTGTGGTTGTAGATGAATCTAGTAATGGTCTGGGCAATCTCCACTACCTGCTGCACCCTGCGAATCTTTCCGATATCCATCAATATAAGATCAATGCAATGTGCAGCACATGGGGTCCAGTATATCTGCGGTCACTGCTCCATCAGCAACTCTCCGGCAGCCTTATATTGTGGTCCGTTATTTGTGATGACCTGCACGACATGCTGCTCACCTACTGAATCAATCACCTCCTCCATCAGACCAAAGATATATGTGGCATCGTGCATCTTATCTGAAGCATCAATTGATTTGTGAAAAAATATTTTTCCATCACAGTATGTCAAAAAATTAATGATGCTCCACCTAGTAGGACCTGTCCAACCATCACACATCACTGTCAGACCGTATATAGGCTATTTATTTTTGTAAGAAGCAATCCATCTCTGCAGATCCTCTTTGTTGCTGTCAAGAAGCTGACCATAGATGTCCTTAGGTCTTGGAGGATCTACATCCTGGCCGGCAGCCTCTATGGCTGAAATAGCAGATCGGTAGTAAGGATTGGCTGCTGTATTTGCTGGAATATGGTTGAAATGAAACCATGATCCAATAGCTTGCCACATATCCTTTTTCTTATCTTTTTTCAGCATACTGTCAATTCTCTGCTGCTTTGAATCCTTGCTGGACAAATCATGTGGATCCAAATCCTGAATGCTGGCTCCTGCTGGAATATCTCTGGAGGACCTCCTCCTACTGCCAAAAGCTTCCAACAAAAAAGACATTTTGCGTCTGCTTCATCTACCACCAGGCTCTCTAACTGAGATAGTCCTCCTTAACTCGAATTTTCCCCTATCAGTTGCTGATCTAGATCCTGATTCGTAGCAGGACGGTCCGAATCGCTCTTTGTACCGGGCCATCTCCTCCTGCTGGTACTGATCCGCCAAGCTCGCCTGAATGGCAGCCTCAATCTGTGCCTCCTCATCATCTGGAGCAAAAGTCTCCTCTGACTCTCTAGAGTGATAAGAAGGTGGCTCTGCGGCTCGACGGTCTACTTCTGTCTTTTTCTGCTTTGCCCTTTCCTTCGCTGCTTTCGAATCAGCAAAATGCTTTTTCATCAATTGTCGAATCTCTTGCAGACATTTCTGACATATGGACACATCGGGATAACCACCAGCCAGATGCTGCTTCAACCTAGTCACCCCTCCTCCCTTGAACTCTGTGTTGCACCATTTGCATCTCCAATGATGCCGAGCCGAGAGCATCTCGCCATGATCCCAACCGATGTCACGCTCCGGATCTTTCTTCTTACTCATTTCTGCAGGTATAACAAAATGCTAATTATTTCAAATTAACTGTAATATAACACTAATTACATATATTTTTTATTTGATAATATTTTTTACTATTTAAATATTTATAAAAAGAATTTCAAAAAAATCTCAAGTTAGATTCAAATATTTTAATTGTTTTGAATCATTCTAAACATTATTCTCAATTTCAAAACTAACACTGATTTTTTATTTTTTTAATTTTTTAATAATTTTTATATAAATAAATATATACTATAAAATAGCTGATTAATTAAAGTGAACGAACGTCATGCTCTAAATTTTTTTTTTATAAATATATGCAAGTATAACAAAACACGATAGTTTAATGATAATTAAAATAATTATATATAATTTTAAAATAATTTTAATAATTATTTTAAAATTTATAAATTCAAAATAAATATGTTATATATTTCAAATAATATTTTTAAATTAACTAAAATATAACACTATTTTTATATATTTTTATTTTATAATTAAATTTTTTAATTTAAATAATTAAAAAAATAATTTTTTAATTTCAAATATATGAAAAAAATTTGAAATTAGATTTAAGTAGCTTGAATCATTCTAAACATGATTCTCAAATTCTAATTTTTTTTCTAAAATTTAATTTTTTTATTTTTAAATAAATAAATATTTAAAAATATTTAAAAAATATATAATTAACAAAAATTAATAATTTTGGCATCATCGTGTAGATCTTTCAAAGATCTATCACATATAATTAAATCATACCAAAATCACAAGATTTTGACGTGATTTTCTCTTATTTTTATTCTTTCTCATTCTTATCCTATGTTTAACAACAAAAATAAAAAAAAATATATTTACTAAGAAAATAACATATTATCTTACCTCCGGCCAAAGATTAGCCTCTCCTCGAACCACTCCTACAATTTGACGGAGTTTTTTTTTTTCTAATTTTTTGGAGGTCTCAACAGTTTCATTGAGACCTTCATATGCTTCGGGAGTTCTCTGAGACTTCTCAGAGAACTCTAACACCTCTCAATCATTTAAAAGCTCTCCGACCCCACCCCTCCCCCTCCCCACTTTTTGCATGTGGGGATGTCGGCATGGTTCGGTTCACGCCGAACCAATACCGAACCGATCCATACCATCCGATTTTATACGGTATGGACACGAACCGGACCGAACCGAACGGTTCGGTGCGGTTTGGGGAGTTTTTTGAAAAAAAAGTTCGAATCGGATCGGTAATGACCGATCCGACTCGGTACGCCTCGTACCGGGCAGTTCGGCCCGGTACGACGAACCCTGATTTGAAGCATATAACATATTTTTTTGAATTTATGAGTTTTAAAATTATTATTAAAATTTTTTTAATTTATATATAATATTTTTTTAATAATTATTAAACTGTCGTATTTTATTATATTTATAGAAATGAGTAAGAAGAAAGATTCAGAGTATGACATTGGTTAGGATCATGGCGAGATGCTCTCGACTCGGCATCATTGAAGATACAAATGATGCAATACAGAGTTCAAGAAAGGAGGGGTGACTAGGTTGAAGCAGCATCTGACTGGTGGTTATTCTGATGTGTCCATGTATCGAAAATACCCGCAAGAGGTCCAACAGTTGATGAAAAAGTACTTCGCTGATTCGAAAGCAGCGAAAGAAAAGGCAAAGCAGAAAAGGACGGAAGTGGACCATCGAGCTGCAGAGCTACCTTCTTATCACTCTAGAGAGTCAAAGGAGGCTTCTGCTCCAGATGATGAGGAGGCACAGATTGAGGCTGCCATTCAGGCAAGTTTGACTGATCAGTACCGATAGAAGGAGATGGCCAGATATAGAGCGATTTGGATCATCATGCTACGAATCGAGATCTGGATCAGCGATCGATGGGGAAGAATTTAAGTTCAAGAGGACTACCTCAGTCAGAGAGCCCGATGATAGAGAGAGCAGACACAGCATGTCATCTTTGTTGGGAGCTTTTGGTAGTAGGAGGAGGTCCTCCAGAGATATTCCAGCAAGAGCCATCATCCATGATTTGGCTCCACATACTTTACCCAGTAAGGATTCAAAGCAGCAGAGGATTGACACTATGGTGAAAAAAGATAAAAAGAAGGATATATGGCGAGCTATTGGATCATGATTTTATTTCAATCATATTTCAGCAAATGCAGCAGATAATCTTTACTATCGATCTGCCATTTTAGCCATTGAGGCTGCCGGTCAAAGTGTAGATCCATCAGGACCTAAGGACATCTATGGTCAGCTTCTTGATAGTAATAAGGAAGATTTGCAGAGATGGATTGCTTCTTACAAGAATAAATGGCCTACATATGGACTGACAGTGATGTGTGATGGTTGGACCGGTCCTATTAGATGGAGCATCATTAATTTTTTGACATACTGTGATGGAAAAATATTTTTTCACAAATCAATTGATGCTTCAGATAAGATGCATGATGCCACATATATTCTTGGTCTGATGGAGGTGATTGATTCAATTGGTGAGCAGTATGTCGTGCAGGTCATCACAGATAATGGACCACAATATAAGGCTACCAAAGAGTTGCTAATGGAGCAGCAACCGCAGATATACTGGACCCCATATGCTGCACATTGCATTGATCTTATATTGATGGATATTGAAAAGATTCGTAGGGTGCAGCAGATAGTGGAGATTGTCCAAACTATTACTAGATTTATCTACAATCACACATGAGTTCTTTCATTGATGCAGACGTATACTGGGGGAGAGATCTTAAGACAGATATCACACGATAGTCTTCTTCAGAAGAAGCAGCCTTAGATCAGATATTTGTCAATGTCGAGTGGCAGGAGAGTAGATATGCGAGGGTCAGCACTGATGGAAGTCATATGGAGAATTTGATGACGAGTCAGTCATTCTGGCAGTGGGCTGAGAAGGTAGTGAAAGCTATTAAGCCATTATATGAGGTGCTTCACGCCGTGGATAGTAAAAGATACCCCCAGATGGGCTTCTTATATTACATGATTGAGAGGACAAAGAAACAGATCAATAAGAATGATCCGAAGCATGCTCAAGAATTTATTAACATCATTGAGCATCGTTGGGACTATCAGATGGGTAGAAATTTGCATCTAGCCGGTAAGCACGGATTCAAGAATATTTTAAAATATTTTTTTCTTATACTTGTAAAAGTGTACTTAATCAATTTTGAAATTTATCTACAGTTTATTATTTGAATCCGAGATTTCAGAAATAAATTAAGATTGATATGGATAATAAACTTTTTGCTGCTCTTCATAATGTGATATATAAGATGGTACCTGATCTAGAAATCGTATCATTGTGTTTGCAAGAGGTATGCTAGTTTAAAATGGATGTGATTATTTAACTGAATTCGATTCATATTCAATGATATATTTATAAATTTAATAAATATATTTTTTTACAGATGAAATAGTTTAGAGAGGTATCAGACAGCTTTGGAGTCCCATCAGCTATCGTAAGCAAAAAGCAGATGAATCTAAATAAATTATATATCAATAATGAGCAGTATAGATTGATATGTAATTTTGCTTATTAATATCATAAAATTTGATATGTAATTTTACTTTTGCAACTGAATGGTGGATTCATTTTGGAATGTCCACAGAATATTTGAGAGGTGTAGCTGTCCGCATTCTTTCTCAGACGATCTTTGCTAATGGCTGTAAGCGCAATTGATCGACTTTCGTCTTTATCCACAGCAAACAGAAAAATTGTCTGACACAAAAATATCTCACTGATCTTATATATGTTTACTATAATCTGAAGTTGAGACTAAAATGCATTCAGAAGAAAGTACAACTGAAGTATACTGATCTGATACTAGATGATTATGCTGACGAGGATGACAATCTGATCATTGGATAGTTTGCAGGTCAGCAGCAGGAATCAGAGCTTGATGAATCGGGGTCTCCTCTATGACCAGCTAGTGTGGTAGCTAGGAAGATCAGGGTGGATCTAGGGCAATGGGTAGAAAGAAATATTCCACATAAGGTTCCAGCTGATCAGCCACAGCCTGAGGGGACACAAGAGACTCATTCATCACATGACTCGATCTCTGATACATTCTCACAGAGGTTCGAACGATAGATGTTTAGATGAGGTCGGCAGTCAGCAAGAAGACATCCATCTTTTCAATCACGGAAAACTCAGTCACAGAAGAGCACAAGGGAGAAAAGAAAAGACAGTTGCACGTGCACCACTCTCGAGAGTACAGGAGCTATCTGGCTTAGATTTGGAGACCAGAGAGAGTGATGATGATACTGGTAGTAATAGTCATAGATCTGATGATCAGAAAAGAACTGAAGGACAGAAGACCATTGCTTATAAGACACAGCTGCAGGGTGATATTTGATTCATCAGTAAGTCTCAGTTTACATATGTCACACAAGATAGAAATCATGGTGGATGAGTCGGTAGAGATCGTGGAGAGTCGATTCATATAGACGACGGGCTCTTAGAGGTCGTCTAGCACACGATGCAGCTGCAGACGATCTTGCATATGGAGCAGGGTCCATGGATGTATCTGGATCATCCTCGCATTATAGATCCTATTATCTGCAGCCACCTTATGATCCATATGGATATGGTGCATCCGAGGTATCGTCTTCTAGTGGTTACTATCTTATGCAATCTGGAGTATTTTATGGATCAGATTTTGCTACCGGCATATTCGGATGGGCTCCTCCACAGCTATACCATCATCCCGAGGATACTTCTCAAAGCCAAAGTTTGAGTGAGAAATCCAAGATGTCTTACAATCCAGAGAGGATGCCTTATGGGATGAATATTTAGAAGTACAATGCATCTTGGTTAAAGGGTTGGACTGATGTTCCTTCAGATTATGCTAATGATCCAGATATCTACAAGCGTCACAGACACTCGACGAGATATTAAATGTAGAGTAGATCTTGAAGTTAGTATTTAATTTTTATGCTTTGTACTTTAAAAGTTTAGATTTTTTTTAATGCATATATATATATATTTAATTTTAGGATGATATAGTTATAATATAATATAAATAAATATATATTTAAAATTTTGGATCAAGCGTCCTTGTATCGCTATCGAACTCAAAAATTGAACCTAAATATATCAATAATATGCAATATAATGTAATTTTGAGGTTGTATTTATGAATTAATAACTTGAACACTCAAAAAAAAAATAAAATAAAATAAAAATTATATCGATATCGAACCGGTACGTCGAAGTATATCGTGTGTCGGTACAGTATGGTATCGATATCGTACCATACCAATTGGCCATCGATATGGAGTTCGATACCGGTATAGTGGACTTTGGTTACATCAATGCATGCATTAAATCACGATCTGGATCGTGATCCAGATTCGAATCGGATCGGATCCTAATCAGGATCCCGATCCGGATCCGGCCCAAAACTTGATGGCTCAAAATTCATCGGCACGGCCTAGAATCCATCGGGATGGCCCAGAACCCGCTGGTGGGGCTTTTTTTTAAATATTATTAATTATAAAATTATTATAAATATTATTATAAATATTATAAATGATTATAAATATTATTATGAAATAATTTTTTTTAAAAAAAATTTCATACCTATGCTACAGGGAGGGGGTCTCACAGAGCTGCGAGGAGGTTGCTGGGGCTGGGGCCGGGGTTGGGGCCAAAGGGGGTCGGGGCCAAGGGGGTCAAGGTCGAGAGAGGCGGGGTCGAGGGAGGCGGGGCCAAAGGGGGCCGAGGGAGGTGGGGCCGAAGGGGCCTGGGTCGAGAGAGGTGGGATCGAAGGAGGCGGGGCCAAAGGGGGCGAAGGGAGATGGGGCCAAAGGGGGCCGGGATCAGGGTCGGTGGTGGTGGTGCTACAGGGAGGGGGCGGCGGCGGCGCTAGAGGGAGGGGGCAGGAGCGGGTAGGGTTTCAGGTAGAGAGGAGAGAGAAGGTTTCGAGAGAGGAGGCGCACGAAATGAAGAAGAGAGGGTGCAATCTGAAAAAATTTTCAAGTCTATGGCAGCGATTTTCGAAAACCGCTACCATAAGTCTATAACAGTGGTTGTCAACCGCTGCTATAGTCTATTGCAGCAATTTTAAAAATCATTGCAATAGACCTATAGCAGCAGTTACAATGCAACCGCTGCTATAGAGCCTAAATATAATTTTTTTTATATTTTTCTTTCTAAATATGATATAAATTTAAAATTTAAAGTGCATCTTCACCGTTCATTATCTAAATAATTATCGTTAGTGTCGTGATAAAAGACTGCCTCGATTCGATAGTCTTAGCTATGTTGATCAATAAAGTTCGATTTCGATGATCATGAAGGACCGCATAATGATCTAATTGATAGAGACCACTGATGGATTCAAAAATTTGCAACGATGACCTCGGTGACATTTGTAGCATACTATCAAATTTTTACTTCAATCGGACATCATTATGATGGTCAACTTAGTACATGATGATTTCGATCGTTAAATAAAAAATGAATGATCAAAAGGCCAAACTGCATCTGATTAAGGTGATTTTTTAGATAAATAGTCTTTGCTATCATTTTAATCATTTGAATGGTGGTGATCATAAAATCCAAATTGTATATATATGAACCATCGAAGAATGGATCTGAAGTTACGAGAGGAGGCAGTATTTGTTTCGATCGAGGAACAGATACTGAAGTTGCATAAAATATCAATCAGAATCTAAAAGATACCACTTTAATTATTAGTTAAGAACCAAATAAATCTTACTCTTTAAATATGAGCTCATTCTTCTCTTGCAACTTCAGTATCCGTTCCTTGATCGAAACAAATACGAGCTAGCTCCTTCTCTTGCAACTTCAGTATCCATTCTTCAATGGTTCATATACACATGGTTTAGATTTTATGGTCACCACCGTTCAAATGATTAAAGTGATAACAAAGATCATTTATGTCAAAAATCGCCTTAATCGGATGCAATTTGGCCTTTTGATCGCTCATTTTTCATTTAATGATCGTAATCATCGCGTGCTACATTGATCATGATAATGATATCCGATTGAAGTAAAAATTTTGATAATTTGCTACAAATATCATTGAAATTATCGTTGCAAGTTTCGGATCTATCGATGGTCTCTACCTATCAGATCATCATACGATCGTTCGTGGTCGTCGAAATCAAATTTTATTGATACTATAATGATAATTATTTAGATAATGAATGGTGAAGATGAGCTTTAAATTTCAAATTTATACCATATTTAGAGAAAAATATAAAAAAAATTTATGTTTTGCCTATATAACAACGGTTAAACAAAACCGCTGCTATAGGTGACGTATCGCAGTGGTTATATATAACCGCTGCCACCAGTTTGAGATATGGCAGTGCTTATCGATAATCGCTACCATTGATTTGCACTATAGCAGCGGTTAAACATAATCGCTGCAATAGGTTGACCGCGGTTATACATAACCGCGGCCACAGATGAAACCTATGGTAGCGATTATGTATAACTGCTGTTATATCTCAAAACTATGGCAGCGGTTATTGATAACTGCTGCTACAGGTCTAACTTATGGCCACGGTTGATTAACCGCTACTATATATCAGATGAATGGCAGCAGTTATGCGTAACCACTACCATAAGCTAGACTTGTGGCAGCGGTTACTCAATAACGGCAGCTCTATGTGTCCTGTGGCAGCGGTTATAAATAACCGCTGCTATAGGTCAAAACTATGGCTATGGTTATGAATAACTGCTACCATAGACTCTATGGCAATGGTTTACGAATCGCTTCCGTAGTAAATGCTGTCATAGGCCCTTTCTATAGTAGTGTCCATATCTCCTTTGCTATCTTTTATCTACCTCCATGACTTACATCATATCATTTAGTGGTATTTCAAAGTCAGAAGTCTTGGAAGGGAGAGCTTTATTTCCTTAAATAGGATTTTGAAAAGCTACGTGAGGCACTGGAATGAGATATATGGCATTTGGTTAGTGTTGCTCAAAACTTGTCATAATTTGTACACACAGAAACACATGGTCACACATGCAAATGCATATATTTTAAATTTTTAACTATGATTGTTTTCATTCAAACCATGATTGTGCGTACTTGTCTTCATAGTCACAAGTTTGACATTAGGAAACAATTCATAAATTCACAAAAGAATTGGAAGTGCAAAATAAAAGATAAATAATCAATCATAAAATTTACATATTAAAAAAAAGGGTATATATATTCTTCACTAGCAACATAATTTCTAATAAAATTATTTTTAAAGCATTTATGTTACACCTCCAAATCTAAAGATTTTTTGTTTGCTATATTTCAAGTCTGAGGGTGGGCTTTGGCAGTTGGTACAACTACAAGGTTGCTCTATTTTGACCTAGGTGTCAAAGGTTTGAAATGCGGAAACAACCTCTATGCATGTGCAATGCAAGTAAGGCTGCGTACATCTAGCCCTCAAATCCTGCAGACTATAGTGGTGGCAGCCTTGAGCATTGGGATGCTCTTTTACATTCCAACTCAATCCAAAAAAAAAAAAAAGAGAAGACTATTTAACATCAAGGATTCAAGATGAACAGGATTCTAGATCCTCGACGCCATGTGGAAACTCAAATCTGATGCTTGTGGTAGCCACAAGTACATCCTCCAAATCCACCAATACCATCATCTTTGATAGCCACCGGTAGGATGTCAAACCTATGTTCCTCACTCCCTCCCTCTCTATAGATCTATGGATAATTGGGCATAAACCTAGACTAGGTGAACCTGGCACTTGACCAGCACCGACAGCATATTATGTGTCTGTATGGTTTAGTGATGCATTGTACCAACTCAGTACCTGACTAGTATGTATTATAAGTATTGGTTAGGATTGAAACCAGATCGGATACGGATTAGATACCAACATATCCATATCCATACTTGTTTTGTTAGACAAATACAAATATAGATATGGATATTATTTGGATGCAAAAATTCATATCTGTAATTGTTTTTAATGGATATAGATACAATTTGGATACTAAAAGTATGGATATAATGATAGATATAAGTTGTATAATTAAACTTTATGACTACAGAATTAAAGATATTACTAAATAGATGATAAATCAAATTAATAGTATATTTATATGATTGTATATCTCTTAAAAATTAATAAGTACAATATAAAATTATATAGGGTTACAGGTACATTTGGATACTCACATGCGGATCGGATAGTTGTCTATCCATATCCATATCCATTTTTCTTTGACGGATATAGAAACGAATATAGATATTAGTCAGATCCTCAAATTGCTATCTATATCTGGATTGATTCGGATACGAAAATGGATCCGGACAAATATTGTCCATACCACTTTCACCCCTAGTATTGGTTTGGCCAACCTTGTTTCCAACTATCATAGAACTTGCAAACATTCAGTCAAGCTATGGTGCTTTCC
The DNA here is from genome assembly GCF_000442705.2 of Elaeis guineensis. Classification (NCBI taxonomy): domain Eukaryota; kingdom Viridiplantae; phylum Streptophyta; class Magnoliopsida; order Arecales; family Arecaceae; genus Elaeis; species Elaeis guineensis. The sequence continues at coordinate 22,475,296 of NC_026004.2, read as the reverse complement.
AACATGTAGAAAAATAAGCAAATGTGGAAAAAATAGCATGAAGAGGCCATATGCACAATAAATCTAGCCCAGTAAGTTCATGCAGCCAAAGTCCAAACATAACCCAAGTTTAGATTGATTTAGGCTGAAATTCAGAGATTTCAGTTTGAGGATTTTAGTTCTAGTGTCTCAAGTCGAGCTTCAAATCATCAACCCACTTGCATGAAAGGTATCATAGATATGATATAGTTTGGATGGGCACTTTGATCATTGATAGACACTTTTTGGATCCTTCTCCTATCTGCTTCAATCTCTATTTAGTTTTGAGTAGTGCATAGTGTATCATGTTAATTTTAAACTTTTATTGAATGTGTCTCCCCCTTTTCATTATAAGCCCTCCTATCTTTTATTTTCATTTTTTTGCCATGTCTGCATTGTTCTTCGTTCCAAAGACAGAGGTTACAAGTCTATCCATACCTATTTTTTCTTGCACATGGTCTTAAACATAGATACCTAATTCACTATATCTTGAGCATATTGCTAATTGGTATAACTAAATTTGCTAAACCAATTCACAATGTGGTTCATTGTACAACAAAAAAGATAAGTAAATTAGGAACTTGATTAAATTTTATTGATTTATTCACTTTAACCCCTAAAAATATGCTAGATTTCTCCCTATTTCTTCTTCTAAACTTTTCATATAATTTTTTATATGTTCTAATTCATATCTTGTTCAGTCGATATGAATTCATTATCAAACTTCCCATAAATCAGAACAACTCTGACATGTAATTGCATTACCATAATTAAAGCCTTGTTCCAGTGAAATGGGTCAACAAATGTTTAATTATCTGAGAGTAATAACTAATTTCTTGTTCTTTCTGAGTGAACTGAGTTCATGAAGAAAGAGTAATCTTCAATTGAGAACCTGAACCTAGTCTAGCATACCAACAGTCTAAGTAACTATGCTCTTCACCTAAAACACATTGATGCATGATCCTACTGCACTCCACTTGCATGTCTTATGATGTTTTCTTTAGCAAGCATCTATTTTGTATGATTTCCTCATTCTAGTTCTCCTCTTCCTCCCTTATTCTGTTGTATAATATGAACGACCCTAATGCCTGCAGGTAGGCCCATCCTTATTATATGTTTTCTCTTGGCTTGCTTTCCATCCATGGTCAGGCTCTTTTACTTTTAGGCTCGATCAATCGAAGAGCCACTGGACACTTTTTTTCTAATATCTTTTAACCTTTTCTAGGAATGGGTGCATCATATTTCATCCTTTTACAGTTGATGATGTTAACTTATTAATCCATTCTCTTTCCTTCTGAGACTTTGAGTCATCTATCTTTTTAATTTTCAGCCTCCCATTACCTGTGCTTACACTATGATAGTTTCTGCTGATATATCTATAGGATTCCTCCTTATAAATAACATATTATTTTTTTCATCCATTGATGACGATCCCATTTCTTCAGTTCCTTCTTCTAAAATGTCATATCCATAATGGTAACTGCTGGTATGACTTATATGTACTACTGACACTTTTTTGTGTACTTTCTAGTGTTTTCTGAAGCCATTCATGGTCATTATGAGCCATGTACTTATGCAAGGATGCTTTGTGTAGCAGAAGACTTTAATTGATGGGATGGTTATTTTGTGTAACACCAAGATGTTTGATCATGTTCCCTTACCTTCAATATTTATCTTACCTCTTCTTAACAACTTGCAAGTCTCACTCTAATGGTTTAATGGAGCACTGCAATCCCCCATGATAGATCATGGCTTTTGCAAGACTACAATGTAGGTTACAAGATACCTCCTCTTGTTACCAATATGACCACTATACAGTTGTTGGTTGTTGTTGCGAACATTCACTAGTGGCTGCTCCTGTATTACGTGCCCCATGGCCACCCTTTCATGCATTATGATACAGAAAATGTTTGATGAACAATGCATCAGATTCCACAACTGGTATGTAGGAGATGGAATGGCTCAGGAACCATTTTCTCATAGTAGAGATTAGAATATGGTTTTGTTCTCATCATGTATTTGTGAATATCAAGTGCTCTCCATTTTAGATGAGGCGGCTATGAGAAGAAAGTTTTATGGGCCCTCATCTAAATGTGGTGGTGCAACAAGCTTCAGAACAAGGTATTACTAATCATGAGGGAGAATGGAAACTTGAAGATCATTGCTCCCCATGTATGACAATACGTCTCTCCTTGGGCAATGAAATGATATTGTTGCTTATAGAGAACAGAGATAGATTTCTCCTTGGTTCCATTTTTGTCACTGGCAATACATCCAGAGTTTTTAATAATTCTTGCAGATTTTTTTCCAGCTATTATTATAAGTAGTGACTTGTGGTAAAGGAGTGGGAAATGTAAAGAAGCATATGACAGCCATGATGGTAGAAGTGAAAACTTGAACCACCACCAACTTCCCACCCCACCCTTTGAAGCTTAGAAAAGGCATACTAGATTTCCAATTTCTGCTCTTTAATTTTATAAATTTCAAAGCATTTTTATCTCATTTTCCCCTTAGTCTATCTTGTTGTTATCTTTGACAAATTTTTTTCTAAAAATGTATGCAATTAAATTCTCCCTCTTTTTGCTTGTTTTAAAAAAGTGATTGTGGGAAAATAGATTTTTCTAAATTATCCCAATGAAATAACTACTGAAATAGAAGTAACATGTTGAGTCACTTTACTATGAACCTAGCATCTCCATGCTGAATGGTAACCAAGTCCATGTGCTGTGACAAAGCTAGTACTTTGGAAAGGAAGACTATCTAGGTTTCAGTCTCCAAGAGAAATTGCCGTGACCATGGTTTTACACAGTGGGATGGGAGGTGTCCCAGCCATCTCATCTTATTCCTATGAGAAAACAGGACGAACCTATCCATGCTGGGTTCAGAACTCCGAAACCCATCCATACTAGGATAGGAGAAGAAAGAGGAAAGAAAGAAAGGAAGGAAAGGTTAAGAAAAGAAAAGGGTGAAAGGGAAGGAGAAGAAAAATGAAAAAAAGAATGGAAGAGAGAAGAAAAGGAAAGAAAAAGGAAAGGAAAGAAAAGATTATAGAAGAAAAGAACGAAAAGAAGGAAAGAAAAAAATGAAACAAGGAAGAAAGAAAGGAAAGATGAATTGGAGAGATGGAATATTTACCGGGATGCATAATCGAGACTGCTGCCGGGACGGGATGGGACAATGGGACATCCCATTCCATGGAGAAACTAGGACGCTTTCATCCTATGGGATTTAAAATCTTGGCCATGATCATTATATCATCTGCTTGTCATCAACTATGTTTACATTGTTTTGGATTGGTCAATCATGTCTCCTGCATAGAGTATTTGTCAAGTCTCAAGAAAAATATGCAAGTTAATTTCTGAATGCAGGATGCATGTAAATGCATTTTACGTTTCCATGGTTTTATATTATTGTTTATATTTAAATAAATGCATGATGCAGTCTACTATCCCTAAATCTTATGCTTGGCTTGTTTTTCTAATATTTTCATAGAAATGCTTCTGATTGTCCATTATGGTAACTTGCAGTGTTGTTATGTTCCTATCAGACATGTCTGGGAGAATTCCATTATACAGAAAGTATGTTAGACATCAACTTTCTTTTGGCTAAGATAGCCGCTGTTGGCAGTATTCTACTTGGATTATTTTTATATTTGTTCTCTAAATTTTATATAGTATTTCAGGGCATATGTATTCTTCAGTTCTCCTATACCTAAGGAACTAGTGTCTTACGTTAAGAATGACACTAGTGTGATACCCCGCATAGGTGCATTAAGTGAGGTTAATTATCTCATTATTTCATTTTGTTTCCTTTGTAATCTATAACATGAACATTTTTTTTTTGTTCTTTAAAAGTTTGATGGGCTTTTGGACGTCTATTGAGAATCTTTTCTATTACATATTGACCTTTTTCATTTTGATGAATATTGGCAGATGAATTTGGAGTACTTTGCTATTGATAGTCAGGTATCTGCTACCATATTTCCATATATACTTCTTTCTGTTAATTTACATAACCATGTTTTATAGAGGGTTGAATGCCATCTTGATGTTTAACATCTGCTTTTTACAATGTTTGATATGATATGTCATCTTCCATATATAAAATTGTAACTTTTATAGATATTCTTCATTCAATGACTCAACTATGTAGGGCTTTGTCACTGACCATGAGATGGCCTTGGGGGACTTATTTGGTGAAAATGTGGAAAAATCTCGCAAGTACAATGATTGCATAAACATTATGGCCACTCGCATAGCTACTGCATTTGCTTCTTTGAGGGTATGATTTTAATATTTAATATTGCTGGCCCATGACTATGGATTTATGTTCATTCTTTGTGTGCCCTTTTGTTGCAAGTGTATAAATCTTGGTTCATCATTGATGTCTAGCTGATAGGTTTTTAGTTGGGAAGTATGATGTAGCAATTCATGAAACAGATGTTGTTGATTTACTTTATTTCATATCTATAATATAGTGTTAAAAAAATAAATGATGATGTATATAAAATGACTATGAGAGTTAAATTGTTTTCTTTGACTGATATGTGGGGAGTAGGATATATTCTTGCTGATGCACTGCAAGCATAGGAGTTCAGAGGGATCTAGTGCTTGACTATTATAGAACATTTTATCTTTCAAGATAAAATATTAGAGTGGGCACAGCAGTCAACATTCTGACATATACCTTTATAAAGTAGCATAATGGATTATTGGATTAGTGGTTCACCATTTGAATAGGATATCTCATTATTTATGTATATAACCAACATCCAAGGAGCAGGTCAGTTCACTTTTTTTGCATCTTCTAAATTTATATGCAAATTTTGTAATCAAAATCCATATACCCAATACCCACCCTTGGCCAGCATGGGGTCAGTACATGATATTTCAAGGTTGGTCTCTTTCATTGAAAACTCTTTGCGTGGAATTCCTTTCAGTGGATGCTTCCTTGCTTTCCAGTTTCACTAATAATTCCACACTTCCAGTTCATATGTACTAGGATAGCTAGCTTCTAGAAAATGCAGCTTGAATATATAATCTCTATTCTTTCAATTCTAAGAGATTGGTGTGGCAATTGGCGAGGATCTGCTTGTGTGCAACATTTCAACCAACACCATCACCATCCATGATCCCTCCTGCCCAAAAATCATGATGCCTGATCATGCAGCTGCTTCTCCTGATTTTGGAACCCATATACTTCATTATATACAGGTTTCCTGCTATATAAGACATGGCATCTTGTGTAGCAAAAACTCTTTTCTGATGGTCAGCTAAAACTCCTTGGCCAAGAGCATAATGATATATCAATGCTCTTTCATACATCTCCATTCTGACACAAAAAATCTGCTCACATTCTAGAAATAGAAAATTCTTGCCAACAACTTGTTATCAATTATAGGGCTTTTACTTTCAGATTTTACATATATCTTTTGCCATTCTTTGGCTGTTGATCAAGGACCTATTACAATAAAACAAGAAAAGAGAGGGAGTTTGTCCTATCCAAATCTGGTTGAGAACCTGTATTTTCTTGATATTGATACAAAAAGCTGAAGTAGCATCCAAGCTAATGATGTCAAGCATCAAACATGCTCTACTAGTTACCATTTACAATTAATTTCTAGGTGTATTAGTGGGCCAGACTTGGCCCAAGCTCAAATTTTACTGTTCCAACCACCTAATTTTCCAATTTTTCATCAAAGTACATAGAAGGTCTCAACCATAGTATTCCATATCAGCCCAAACCAGCCGGTACATCCCGTACCATACCGCACTGGCAGGGAACCGGTCCGGTTCAGGCCGAATTTTCGGAAAATAGCCTGAATCAGATTTTTGAAAAATGGCTGGTTCGATACAGTATCGGCCTAAACCACCCAATACCGGGTGGTTTGGTCCGATTCGGTACGGTTCAAGGTTGGTTCGGTCCAGTTCGGCCCGGTTTTCTCTCTTTTTTTTGTGCTGTTTGGTGGAATTTTTTTTATTTTTTTATGTCCGGTACGGTATGGTACAGTATAGTATCGGCCGGCAACCGGCATGGGTTCCGGTATCGAATCCGCGAACCTTGGTCTCAACATTTAAATTTTTCATCAAATTAGCTTGTTGTTAAAAGGTTTAAACATCTATGTAGTCTTGACGTTTTTTTCCTCTCAAACTTCTATAACATGGATAGTCTGGAACTGCATAGGAGTGGCATAAATGAACATTTGCTTTTGATAATAATTTTGGACTCTGTTTTATAATCATCTGAGTTGGTCTGTGTGGTTCTCCTTAGGAATTTCCTTTTGTGCGCTACCGTGCTGCCAAATCTTTAGATGCTTCTAGTGTGACCACATCACATGATTTAGTTCCTACAAAAGTTGCTGCTGCTGTTTGGAATTGTATTTCCAAGTATAAATCTACAATTCCTGATTTTCCCCAGAAAGAGACATGTGAACTACTTATTGTTGACCGATCTATAGACCAGGTAGAACCTCAACATTACTAAAACTGTGAGCTACTTGCTGTCTATATTAAAGCTTAGTTGTTATTACATGACATGCTCTGCCAATTTCCTACTGTTCACAGATTGCACCCATCATCCACGAATGGACTTATGATGCTATGTGCCATGATTTACTAAATATGGATGGGAACAAATATGTATATGAGGTAAACTTGCCCTTCCACAGTTTTGTTCTTCCTTTTATATCAGCAGTGCTTCTTCAAGGCTGTCATGTTATCTGTTTTTTTGCAGATACCAAGCAAAACAGGATCAGCACCTGAGAAAAAGGAGGTCCTTTTGGAAGATCATGATCCAGTCTGGCTTGAACTTCGGCATGCACATATAGCAGATGTGAGTGATTAACAATAATTTGCTTCAGTTGATTACTGTGATATCTTCTGCCTGATAATCTACTGGAATGATAGGCCAGTGAAAGGTTACATGACAAGATGACCAACTTTGTTTCAAAGAACAAAGCAGCTCAACTTCACCAAAGCTCAAGGTATGTGCTGGATCATGGATGTTTAGTCACTTTAGATTTTGCCTGCAATTATATTGTAAATACAAAAAGTTATCCTGTTGGGTTTGCCTTTTCAGAATTATCAAATTTGTTAATGTAAATGTTAAGAACAATTGGAGTTAAGAGTTGAGACAATAATAGAATGTATGATAATGGGACCAAGTGGTCTAGTATGATTCTTGCATGACTGTAGTTTCTCAAGCAGCACTCCAGCACAATTCATGATTGTATGCCCCCAAACACCTGCCCACCTTTGCCAAAATACACTTCCAATGGGTCATTCTTCAATGGTTTTCATAGTCAATAAAGAAAAGCACAAAGTAGTATGAGTCTATGAGGAGGTCCCCTGTGAATTGCTGGTTAGACTAGACATATGGAAGTAGGGGTTTTCAGGCTAATCAGAATAAAGCAAAATTGTATGATTGTGTTTTGTTTGCAAGCAAGAAACTCCATTATTGCTGATATGAAAAAGACATTATCTTAGTGGAGAGCTGTAGGAGCAGATAGCTGTATCCTGTATGTCTAGCTGAAATGGGAAGGCTTCTGTTAACCACCCTATCACAAACTACCACAAATATGATATCTTATTATTTAGTCATCTAAAAGATAGTCCGAAAAAGATGCAGAAACCAGCTTTAGAACATCAATCCATAAGGTCATGAGACTCATGACTCATGAGTCATAACTCATAACCCTAGTAGTGTATTGGAGGCAAGCAGCTCCATGAGAGAGGATGAAGATAAGCAAACAAATGAAGGTACCATAAAGCAATAATATAAAGCACGACACAGTCTGAGTCAGTAAAATGGGTACCAAGAAGCATGCTTAATATATGAAAAACATATCTATGCTTGAGTAGAGGATGTCTAAGAAATACCAACTAATGGAATACAATAGGATCTTCAAGGGACCGTGTTAAGTGAAATTAATGTCAGATGAAGCTCCATCAAACATGACTAGTATGTTGACAAACAGAGCTGGGCATGTTGGATATTATTAAAAATATGGAGCATCCTTATGGGGACATAGACAAGGTTTAATATCAAATTTTGTGTAGGCCAGTTGTTGGTATGCAAGCTGTGATGTATATCATGCATTTGGAGCTGAATATAGCTCATGTTCTGGCAAAGTTAAATTCAGAACTCTGCTCTAATCAGGTGAGACTCGCATGCCATTGCTCGAGGTTTTAAATACGACAGCATGGGGCCATCCCAGTTTTTTCCATGGAATGGGATGCTTCGTGTCCTAACAATTGGAATAGCAGATGTCCCATCTGTCCTGAACTCCTGATCCATTTGCTAACTCATCCTGTCTTGACCCTTGGGATGTGCCCTATCTCAAGTGTGGGATGTACCGCTGTTCTGTTGGTATTTAAAACCTGCTGTCACTAATAGATACAAACCTGATACATATATTTCATTGAATACATATATAAGATTAAAAAGGTCAAATACAGAATGTTGTTCACTGCCTCCCTCAGAAAGTTTGTGGAGGATGCCATAACCATCAAGCCTTGTCCCAGCAATTAGGATTGGAAATATGAAATTGCATTTGTCATTTTTTCCTATTGAGAGTAAAGTGAAAATACCGAAAAAAGATGACAATTCCTGACCATTGGAATTTATAGCTACAGTTCCTTTGCTGATGGCAACTAGAAGTTGGATCATGTTGGAGGACATGCATTTGATCTATTTTTATTCATTTTCATTGATCACTATGTTACATGACGGAAGCCCATTGTATTGGCAATTTGCGTTTTGCATATGTTAAATTCCTAATTGAGAAGTGAGATAACCACCATGGAAATATTATAACTGAAATTTGGTATGCTGCTTTTTGGAAGACGATAATCGACTTGGTGTAGAGGTCAAAAAATGCGGTGATTTGTTGGAGCATCCATATCTTATGCTCTATATGTTTATCTGACCTGAAGAAGAAAGATTGCTTGTACCAAGTTCCTAAATACTGATACTGAACCCCATACCATTTTCCATTAGAATGGCATGAAATACGATGCTAGTACTAATGGTACATACTGAAACTAACGACTTCCAATAAACTGAAAAACATTGATGTAGTTGGTATAGTGAGGAAAAAGACAATTGTATTTCCTTATCATTTACATTAGCATAATAGCCCTATAAATACATAGGGGATGACCATATTTAGAGGATCAAATCCCAAAGATAAGAGATGATCATATTTAGAGGATCAAATTCCAATCCCAAAGAATAAGGGATGACCATATTTAGAGGATCAAATCCTAATAAATAAGAAAACAAAATAACAACTAATTAATAAAAAGATCAAACCCAAATTAGCACTATTCTGGATAAGTTGAGAGATTTTAGAGATTCTAACACTCTTCCTGAAGCTAGTGAATAAATATCTTCCATTTCCAGCTTGCTTGTGAGTTTTTGAAATCTTGCTGTAGGTAGTCAAATGTCGGCTAATTGATAATCTAATGGCATATAAGAGGTGCTAATCAAGCCACTATCCAGCTTTTCTTTTATGAAATGTCTGTCTATCTCAATGTGCTTAATCCTGTCATGTTGAACAGGATTATATGCAATATTCATAGCAAACTTGTTGTCACAATACAACTTCATAGTTCCTCCTCTCTTAATTCTGAGATCATCCAGAATTATTTTTAGCCACAAAAATTCACACACTCTATGAGCCATAGATCTAAATTCAGCTTCAGCACTGGATATCGCAACCACATTCTGTTTTTTGCTTCTCCATGTAACCAAATTTTCTCCAAGAAAGATGTAATAGCTAGATGTTGATCTCCTATCAGTTTAGGATCCTGCATAATCTACATTTGTGTAGGCTTCTAGAGTCAATGCTTTTTCCTTTTAAAATAAAATTCTCTTTCCTGGTGTTGCTTTGAGGTAATAGAGGATTCTACGAACTGCTTGCAAATGTTTCTTCTTTGGATTATACATGAATTGACTTACCACGCTTACTGAGTATGCAATATCTAGCCGTGTGTGAGAAAGATAGATCAATCTTCTAACAAGTCTTTGGTATCTTCCTTTGTCCACTTCATTGTCTTCTTCTGTCCTTCCAATTTTGTGGTTTGGATCAATAGGTGTGCTTAATGCTTTGCTGTCGAGATTCTCCGTCTCTTTGAGTAGATCTAGCATATATTTTCTTTGAGAGATGAAAATGCCCCTTTTTGAGTATGCTACTTCAATGCCTAAAAAGTACTTGAGTTTTTCTAGTTCCTTGATTTCAAATTCTCGAGCTAGGTGTTTTCTGAGAGACTCCTTTCCAGCTTCATCATTTTCTATCACAATGATATCATCTACATAGACCAATAGAGTAATGAGTTCACCTTTAATTGAATGTTTGATAAACAATGTATGATCCCTTTGACTCTGTTTATATCCCATTCTTAACATGGCCTTTGTAAATCTCCTAAACCATGCCCTGGGTGATTGTTTCAAGCCATAAAGTGTCTTTTTTAAATGACATACCTTATTGGCCCCAAAACTCCCATCAAATCCGGATGGAGGTTTCACGAAGACCTCCTCTAAGTCTCCATGTAGGAATGTATTCTTGACATCAAACTACTGTAAACACCAATCAAACATAGCAGCAATAGATAATAAATTCGCACAGTATTCATCTTCGCTACAAGTGCAAAAATTTCTTGATAGTCCACTCCATAAGTTGAGTATATCTTTTCGTAACTAATCTCATCTTGTATCTCTCAAGAGATCCATCAGCCTTACATTTCAATGTATGAACCCATTTACATCCCACCAGTTGTTTTTCTTTAGGGAGAGTGACAATCTTTCAAGTCTTACTCCTCTCTAGTGCATTCATTTCCTCTTTCATGGCTTGTACCCAATTCTTCTTTTTTAATGCCTCTTGCATGATTTTGGGAATGTCAATTGAGTTTATAATGGTGAGAAAACTTTTGTGATGTGGGGATAATCTATGGAAGAAAATAATTTGTAAAATTGGGTGATGGGTGCAATTTTTGTTTTCTTTTCTCAAGGCTATTGGTAAGTCCAAATCTTGGGGTGTAGGCTCTATAGGATCAGACTCAATAGTAGTAGGAGAAGAGGAATTTTATTATCTGCATCTGGCTTAGATTCATGAATTTGTCTCAGTTCTGGATTGAACTTCTTCCTTCTCGAGTATGTTAGTGGTTTCATGGTGATTTGGAGCTTGACTGCTGCTGTTGTTTTTCTTGTAATTCCAATGGAGGTACTGACAGAGGAGGAGAGGAAGAGACCTGCAAGGGGGGAGAGGCCAGTGAAGGCACGGAAGAAGAAGAGATAAGAGGTACTAAATTATCAAAAGGGGTACCCCATTCTATATCTGCATTAGTCTTCTCCCCTTGACGATAGGAATGAGAAGGTTAGAAAAATGATTCATTTTCTTGAAAGGAGACATCTATGGAAAAAAAAACTTTTTGGATAGAGGGTAGATAACATTTGTACCCTTTTTGTGTGTTTGAGTAGCCAATAAACATGCATTTGAGAGCTTTAGGATCAAGCTTACTCCTATGTTGTTGGTGAATATGGATAAAAGACATACAACCGAACACTCTAAGTGGTAGAGTGTTTAAATAATGAAAATCTGGGTAGAAGTCGGATAGGAGCTATATAGGACTCTTGCAATCAAGAAGTCGTGAAAGCACTCGATTTATTAAATAGGCTGCTGTTAGAATAGCCTCCCTCCAAAATTTTTTAGGAGCATTGGATTGAAATAAGAGGGCTCGAGTGACATCAAGTAAGTGCCTATTTTTTTGTTCAGCCACTCCATTTTGTTGGGATGTGTCAACACAAGAAGCCTCATGGATAATGCCTTCATTTTGCAAGAAGGTGGATAGAGTTAGGTTGAAATAGTCCCTAGAATTATTCGATCAAACCCTTTTAATGGGAACCCCAAATTGTGTCTTTATCATTTTGTAGAAAATAGGAAAGATGCAGCTAACTTTAGACTTCTCTTTCATAAGGAACAACCAAGTTATTTTCGTGCAATCATCAATAAATGAAACAAACCACTTAGCACCAATGATATTAGGGATTTTAGATGGTCCCCAAACATCAGTATGTATCAAAAAAAAGGATGGAATGACTTTGTATTACTCAAAGGAAATGACACATGATGATGTTTTGCAATTGCACAAGTATCACAATGAAAACTATCAATAGGAACATTTTAAAGAGTAAAAGAAACATTATCTTTAGTAATTGAAATGGTGGATGTCCAAGACGAAGGTGATGAAGCCAAATTTCAAATTTATTGCATAAGGTGGAAGGGTTAGAGAGGAAATTTTTAGAGGAGCATGAGAGTCAACCAAGCCCCTTCATCCATAGAACCACTCACACCTTCAAGAAGATAGAGGCCATTTCTTTTCTTAGCAAATCCAATCATCTTCTCCGAACCCTGTTTCTGAAACACGCAATGAGTAGGAAAGAATATCACTTGGCAATTTAAGTCTTTTGTAAGCTAATGAATATAAATGAGATTGGTGGACAGCTTGAGAACATGGATGACATTTTGTAGGAAAAGAGAAGATGTTAATTTGATGGTTCCCTGTCTTACAATAGTTATTGGAGTGCCATCAGCAACAATAATTGTCTTATTGCCTGGCCTTGGCTTATAGGTATCAAATCTGATGGGAATATTGGTCATACGGTCAGTGGCTTTGAATCAATGACCCAGGAGCCGAAATTGTTCACAGAGTTGGCATTAAAAATTTCAGAAATAAGACACTTACCAAATTGAGCCAATGAACATGAGCTAGAGGAATTAGAGAGGGAGTTAAGTAAACCTCACAATTTTTCAATCTCATCTTTGTTGAAATCTCGACTTTCTTCTTTTTTCAAGGCTAGTTTATCCGGTGGAGGTCCCTCCTTATTTATGAAATTGGCTTATCCCCTTTATTGACCCTTAAATCTGTCATTGCAACTAAGAACTTGGGCTTTGCCATGAAGTTTAAAGCAATTCTCCTTCGTGTGGCATGGCTTTTTACAATAGATACACCAAAGATTGTCTCGAATGGATTGTTTGGAGAGGAGCTATCATTTGACTTGTTATCGCGGCCTTGGCCAAGAGAAGTCAGCTTGCCTCCTCCATCCAGACTCCAGAGTCCTTATAGAGATCATTATTGAACTTTCGGTGGACTAAGTTTCTGACATAATAGACTGTTGACTTTCTTCAGCATGAATAAGGGAGAAAATTTCATTCAATGGAGGCAACCGATCCTTCCAAAAAATTTGTATACAATGGAGGCAACCGATCCTTCTCAAAAATTTGTATACGAAGTGGATCAAATTCCACGTTCAGTTTTGCAAGAAATTGAAAAATACGATCCCTTTCCACCAAATGGACAAGGGTCTTAGCATCTTCACTACAGCGGATCTTTATATCTTGGTAGTGATCCAACTCAAGCCAAAATCCATTTATGAGATTGTAATATTCTATAACAAGGAGATTATCTTGCTTGGTTGTCAAGATTTTGGTCTTGATTTCATAGATAACAGTAGCATCTTGCATTTTGGAGTATTTTTGGTGAATAGTGTCCCAAATATCTCAAGCAATAGGCAAAAACATCAGATTCTTGCTGATATCCGGTTGCATGGATTTTCAAAGCCATGACATAATCTTAAAGTCCTTGTCTTATGCTGGAAACTTGGGATCATAGAACTTGGTCCTGTTTCAGTCAAGTGATGAATTTTGCCATGCTCCTTGAGATATCTTGACGATCTATGGCCACTGGAGGTAGTTTGTTCGATCTAGCCGGTAGGAGGGTCATGCTTTAGAATTCCCCACTTGGAGTAGTGGGATTGCCGAAAATCGGTCCAGTAGAATTAGTGACTGTAGTTTCAGAGGTTGGAGTAGTGGCTTTTGACATGGTTTAGTGACAGAGGAGAATGGGACAAGCGATAGCCAGTAATGGGAATAAAGGCTGGAGAGAAATAGGATCGAAGGCAATGAAGGCCTTAAAAAAAATTAGAAGGTATCCAAGGAACCTTGCTCTAATACCATAAGGTAAAAGATAATTATATTTTCTTATCATTTATAGTGGTATAATAGCTGTATAAATACATAGGGGATGACCATATTTAAAAGATCAAATCCCAAAGAATAAGGGATGACCATATTTAAAGGATCAAATCTCAATCCCAAAGAATAAGGGATGACCATATTTAAAGGATCAAATCCCAACAAATAAGAAAACAAAATAACAACCAGTTAACAAATAGATCAAACCCGAATTCGCACTATTCTGGGTAAGTAAGTTGAGAGATTTTAGGGATTCTAATATATGCTACTACCAGTATGCACTGTTATGGACCGGCACAAACCGATGCTGGCTTTCTTTCTTCATTTTCTTTTTTTTCTTTCAATTTTTTCATCTCTCATTCTTTCTCATGTTTACTCCACTCTTTTTTTCCCTATTCTCACTTGTTCTATTCTTATAATTCATCCACTTTTCATTCATGGATTTCTCTTTATGTTTTCCTTGCCTGATCCCCCTCTCCCCACTCCTTCCACCCTTTTCTTTAACTCTTCTTCTCCAAAATTATGACTATTCTTCTCTATTTTAGACTAGGAGGCATGCATACTATTCATCTCTACCAATATCCTTTACAATATTTGAGTTATATAACTATATTACTATAAACTATGAAGCATAATTTGCGGTTCTCTTTTTGTCGATCGTAATGAACAAGTCCTTCTTTAGACTTTTAAGTTTTAGCCAATCATGCATGATAGGTTGAAAATATTATACTTTTCACAACCATGTATTTAAGGACCTTTCAATTTTAATCCCCAAATGTATATTATTTTATTACCATTCTATACAGTTTTTCTCTTCATTTTATTATTGAAATATGCTTCTCTGAATGCTTTAGTTTCCTTCCAATGTCATTACACATGCATGCATAGATTTGCTTAAGTAAAAATAGAATGACTACTTGAATTGCCAGGTAGTCCACCTATGCACCTAGGTGCCACTTAGACATTTGGAAGTCCCATCAGCCTAGGGACCATCAGTTATTCTTGACAAGAGCTCCTTTCAGCCTAGGGGCCACCAGTCATCTTGACAACTAACTCGTATACAATATTTAATTTTGCATATGTGGGTGCCTAATTTGCTTATAGGAATTAGTAGCCTTGATGGGCATGTTTCTGACTTAAATTGCCTTGTTTCAACTAAATATATATATAAGTTGATACTGGATATTTTGATTTCTTGAATGCATAGTTGAATACATACCAATCATTTCTACTATTTTTAAAATATCATCAGCATTCATACTAATTTTTCTTATAATATATGCTGTGTATTTGATCTTTGTACCAATTGTCTAAATCGATGTAGTTAATCCAATAGAATCTTGAATCCAATTTTCTTGTCTTTCTTTTTTACATTTATCTCCAACTAGATCTTGTAACATGCATTACATGTGAAAGACGTATAGATGACTTTGATCAAAATTGAACTTGTATGATGCACATAAGAAAAGTGTGGATGGTTTTGACTTCTAATTTTCATCTAATTTAATTTTAAATAATTAAATATCTTGACAACTACCACTCTGTAGAAGATAGGATCTAGGAGAGAGAACCCTTGTTAGAAACACTAAAGGAGAGATAGGTCAAGGCCGAGAAAAATGATTGTATTATATTTCATGTTACAAGAGGCTCTATATATAGAGCAATAAATGTCTATATACAATGAACCGTATAACAGGGTCTAGATACAATGAACCATATAATAGGAGTCTAGATACAATGAACTGTCTAGGTATAATGAATCTATTGATCTCTTAATTGATATATTTTCTAAACAGGATTATACAAGGAATATACACAATGATATATATGTTAACATAATATAGTATAATATATGTTAGCATAATATGCTATCTAATTTAACACTCCCCCATAAGCTGGAGCATACAAATTATGTGCACCAAGCTTGTTACAAATATAGCTAATCTGAGGATCTTTAAGAGACTTAGTAAATATAGCTGCTAGTTGATCATTGGAGTTGACAAAAGTAGTGGATATACATCCTAATAAAATTCTCTCGGATAAAATGACAATCCACTTCTATGTGTTTAGTCCTTTCATGAAAAATCAGATTCGAAGTAATGTGTAGAGCAGCTTGATTGTCACAGACCGGCCTCATCTATTTCACTAATCCAAATCTTAATTTTTGAAGTAATTGCTTCATCCATATAAGCTCACATGTTGCTAGTGCCATAGCTCTATATTCTGCTTCTACATTGGACCTGACAACAACATCTTGTTTCTTGCTCTTTCATGATATCAAGTTGCCACCAATGAAAATGCAATATCCTGAAGTAGAACGTCTATCAAAAGGAGACCCTGCCCAGTCGGCATCAATGTATCCAACTACCTAAGTGTGTCCTTTATCTTCATATAATAATCCCTGGTCTGGTGCTCCTTTAATGTATTTAAGGATGCGAATTATAGTATCCCAATGACTGTCATATGGAGACTGTAGGAACTGACTGACCACACACAACAAAGAAAATATCTGGTCTAGTAATTGTCAAGTAATTCAACTTCCCAATGAGTCTCTAGTATCTTCCTGGATTTGCTAGTCTCCATTTGTCCTGGTAGAAGTTTAACATTTGGATCCATAGGAGTACCAATGGGTTTGCAATTGAGCATGCCAGTCTCCTCTAGTATATCCAACGCATACTTTCTCTGTGAGATGGCAATACTAGTGTTAGATTGAGCTACCTCAATACCAAGAAAGTATTTGAGTTTACCCAAATCTTTTGTCTGAAAATAGTGTGAGAGATGTTGCTTCAACTGTTGAATTCCATCATGGTCATCGCCTATGATTACTATGTCATCAACATAAACAACCAGATAAATGCTACGGGTCGAGGAAGTATGGCGATAGAAGACCGAGTGATCTGCTTCATTGCGGATAATACCAAACTATTGAATAATAGTGCTAAATCTCCCAAACCAAGCACGAGGGGATTGCTTCAAGCCGTAAAGGGATCGACGTAGTTTGCATACCAGTTCTGACTCCCCCTGAGCAACAAAACCTGGCTATTGCTCCATATAAACCTCTTCATCAAGGTTGCCATGAAGGAAGACATTTTTGATATCTAATTGATGCAAGGTCTGATGATGCATGGCAGCCATATATCTGGGTATACCCCTTTACAACCAAGCGTGTCTTAAGATGATTAACCTAGCCATCAGGATCAACTTTGATGGTAAACACCCAGTGGCAACCAACAACAGTTTTACCAGGAGGTAAAGAGACAAGATCACATGTGCCAGTCGAATGCAAAGCTTCCATCTCATCAACCATCGTTTGTCGCCACTCGGGATGATTAAGAGCCTCATAGACAGTCTTAGGAATGGAGACAGATGATAAAAAAGTAATGAAAGCAAAGTATGGTGCTAAAAAACGATGATATCTTAGAAAATTATAAATGAGATGGAGATTGCGAGTAGAGCGAGTACCTTTTCTCAAAAAAATCAGAGGACTAGTAGGAGGCGGGTCCGTGGCAGGTGGAGACAATGGGGCAGGGGATGAGTCGGCAGGAACATTAGTAGAAGGTGTCGGGGGATGTCGCCAGTAGACATAAAGGGATTTAAGAGAGACCAAATCCGAAGGAGCAAGATAGGGAAGAGGAAGAACTTCAGACACTTGAGTGGTCTGAGCCGTAGAAGAAGGAAAATATGGAGTTCCTTCAAAAAGGTAACATCGATAGAGGTGAAGTAACGATGGGTGTCTGGGAAATAGCAGCGATACCCCCTTGGAGATGAGAATACCCGAAAAAGATGCATTTAAGAGACTTGACGGAGAGCTTATCCTATCCAGGAGTTAGATTATGAACCAAACAAGTAGAACCAAAAATATGGGGAGGAAGAAGATAAAAAGATTGATTTGGGAAGAGAAGTTGATAAGGAACTTGATGCTGCAAGACAGAAGAAGGCATGCGATTAATGAGGTAATATACAGTGAGAACAGCATCTGCCCAAAAATGATGTGGAACATTCTGATGAAGAAGCAAAGTCCGGGCAGTTTCAATGAGATGTCGGTTTTTATGCTCAGCTACCCCATTTTGTTGAAGTGTATGTGGATACGATGATTGATGAATAATTTCTTATTGAGACATAAAACTAGAGAAGGGAGCAGAAAAATATTCGCAGGCATTGTCATTACGCAAAATGCGAATAAAAATTTTAAATTGATTTTTAATTTCGGCATAAAAGGATTGAAAATGAGAAAATAACTCAAAACGAGTTTTCATCATAAATAACCAAGTGCATCTAGAATAGTCATCAATGAAGGCAACAAAGTACTGAAAACTTAAAGTGCAATAAACACGACTTAGACCCCCAACATTAGTATGAACTAACTCAAAAGGAGATGTAGCCTGATGATTGATGTGCTTGGGAAACGAACCATGGATTTGTTTGCCAAGCTGATAAGATTCACACTCTAAAGACAACAAAGTAAAGAGATCAGGAACCATCTTTTGAAGCTTCAAAAGATTGGGGTGACCAAGGCGACTATGGATAATGGAAGGAGAAACTATCAAGAGATAGGCTTATGGAGATGGAGGGGAATTGAGATGGTAAAGTCCGTGCAACTCATGTCCTGTACCAATCATCCGTCCCGTACCTTGGTCCTGTAAGATGATAGTATTATCAACAAAGGTAATAGAACAACTTAAGGACCGGATTAATTTGCTAATGAAAATAAGATTGAAAGGATATTCAGGAACATAAAGGACAGAATGCAAAGGGAGAGAGGGAAGGACTTGGGCTTGGCCAATACCTTTGGCAACAGTTTTAGAGCCATTAGCTTAAGTGACATTAGGAAGGGAAGGAGAAGTAACAAAATGAAAGAAAAAATATTGGATACTGGACATATGATCAGTCGCCCTGGACTCCAAAATCCAAAGGCCAAGAGAAGAAGACTGTGTGAGAAAAGCCGTAGAGTGACTAGTCTGGACAACGGAAGCAGTGGAGGATTGGGTGGCAGCTTGATATTGAAGATATTTCTCATAATCTGCACTAGTCAAGGTAATAGAGGAAGATGGCTAGCCGGCAAAGGAAGTAGGGACAGGAGGTGGATCAGTAGTAGCCTGGGCAACATTAGCAGTGTGGGGATGGCCGTGGAGGTCATAACAACGGTCTTGAGTGTGGCCAAATTTGTGACAGTAAGTACACTGAGGATGCTTGCCTTTAGTGCGGACACCACCCCGTCCACCATCTCGACCCCCGTGGCTGGAAGATTGGGAGGCCAATATAAAAAAGTCAACCATAGGAGGAGAAATAGTTGGAGAAGATTGAACACGGAGCAAACAAGCAAAGGCATCCTCCAAGATTGGAATAGTGGCACTGGCAAGGAGCTGATCACGGACAGGTTCAAGCTCAGAAAGAAGGTCAAGAAGAGCCAAAACCAAAAATAACTTATCAATTTGGGTCTCATGCGTACCAGCAGTAGCAGTAGCGAGCATGAGAGCCATATGCTCCTCCTTGAGAATCCCAATTTGGCCAACATAGGTGGATATGTCCATATCTTGCATTTTGAGACTAACCATATCAGACACAATGTGGATAAAGCGCTGAATGTCATTAGTATAAAGATTTTTGACCTTGGTCCACACTTTGGTGCAGGTCTGATAAGTTCGAAAAATTGAGATAACCTTGGGATCAATAGACTACCACAGAAGTGCACACAACTAAGTATCCACTTTCTTCCAATTAGGGTGCTCAGTAGCAGGAATATCATCATCCATCTTGATCAGGTGGTCATCATATCCCTACCCTTGGAACCATAGTTCAACAGAAGCTGCCCATGACATGTAATTGGCAGCACCAATCGAGCAGTCGATGGTGACAACCAGAGAACTTGAGACAGCAGAAGAAAAGATGCTACTGGGCCGAGAGGCAATGGAGGAACCATCCACACCAGTCATGATGTTTGGATGGAAGGGAAGTCGTAGCAACAAGAGAAAGATGAAGAAAAAAAGAGTGAACCCAAGTCATAAAGGTCGGAAAAGGAGGATTTGACCTTAGAAATGGGTTGGTCAGAAACACACCATAGGACAAGACACACCATGGGAAGAGTGGAAACACAGTGCGGTAATCACCACTGGAAAGGACTTAGGGAGAGAGGGAGAAGAAGAGAGAGGAAGAGAGAGAGAGAGAAGGAGGGAGGGAGGAAGGAGAGGAGAGGGAGGGAGGGAGGAAGGAGAGGCCAAGAGAGGCGATAAAGGGTTCGAAGCCCTTCTCAGCCCTCTACATTGGTTCCCCTATTTCTCTCTCTTTTCATCTCTCTCCTTTTCCCTCTCCACCTCCCTCACTGGATTTTCCGAACCGATTGGTGGAACCATGCTAGTCCGCCCTCAGTTCGGGGCAGTACCATATTCCGTGCTACATTTGCTCCCCCCATGCCGCTCCCCTCCTCTTCACACAATGTATGGTTTCCTTTCACACATGATCATAAGTGAGATAAAGTTAATTGAATGACCAAAGGTTGCCCCATTGAGTTCCCTTTGTAGATAATATAGATAAAGATCTAGACGATACAATGGAAACAAGTTTAAAGTTGGCTACTTAGGAAATTTTCAAACAAGTAGAATTCAAAAATAATTACAAACTATGGACAAATTCTAGTAACTCAAGTTTCTTTTTGAAGTTTATTGACATTATTAGTTATTTCTTTGAGTTCAATTTACTTAAAATATTTTAATTTAATCTTGCTGCTGTAGTTCTGTAGGTTGAGCTTCCGTTTATGGTTTATAATTTTTGCTATATTGAATGACTTCTGCATTCCTTGGTAATACAATCGTGTATACAAAAAAGTTCAAAATTTCTCTCAAAATTTTCAGGTGAACCATGAAGCATAATAATAATATTTTTTTTAACCTTTGAGGGCGGGCTTTGGAGCAATGGTAGGGTTGCTCCATTGTGACATGGGTGTCACGGGTCCAAAACACCTAAACAGCCTCTCTGCAAATGGGGAGTAAGGCTGTGTGCATCTGACCCTCTTTAGAACCTGAGTGCTAGAAGCCTTGTGCATTGAGATGCTCTTTTGTTAATTTCAGTTTTTTCTATTACAAGTCTTTCCTTTTTTGTTACATAGAGATGGTAGCGAGATATCAACCAGGGATCTGCAAAAAATGGTTCAAGCTTTGCCACAATACAGTGACCAGATTGAGAAACTTTCCCTCCATGTAGAGGTTAGTTCTGCGTTTACTAAATTCCCTTGTATCTGTCTACTTCGGAATATCTGCATGAAAAAGAAGAAAGAAAGAAATTACTTGCCTGACCTGACATAATTTATGTAGCTTTAAAGAAAGTTACTTGATGAATGCTACAGTGAGATAGAATGCACATTTTGGAAAATTGGCTCTTTCTTATTAGCAAAAGTCCTATAGATTGCAGGAAAAATAAATAAGCTGATTAGAGATACAGCACTTCGAGATATTGGGCAGTTGGAGCAAGATCTTGTCTTTGGAGATGCAGGAGCAAAAGAAGTGATTAATTTTCTGAGGACAAAGCAGGTTAGCTGAAGGCTCAGGATGAGATAATACTTGGTTGCAAATAATGGTGTATCATCCCTGTAGTTTAATGTGTATTTCACCTTCTTGTGTAGGACGTCAGTCCCGAAAATAAATTACGGTTGTTGATGATTTATGCAGCTGTTTCTCCAGAGAAGTTTGAGGGTGACAAAGGGGTAAAGTTAATGCAGGTAGGTGAGATTTTATACTTCTGTTTATTTTTAGCTACTCTTAAAGTATCTGACCCAGAAGCTTAAGCACTTAGATGGGCCTATGGGTATATAAGACTAGCTAAGGTCTCTAACCTTTCTGATGTGGTACTATTCCTTAACTGCTATAAGCAGCTTAGTCTCGTTCTTGAAAGTTACAGCAGATCTAATCTTGTATTCTGCTTTTACATTGCCTTGGTGAAAGAGTTCCATTGTGGTGACTTGTACTTTATTGTCTCACCTAAGGAATATTTGAGATCTTGGTTAAAACATTTTACCAAAAACCACTAATATACCTTGTTATACTAATACTAAATTAAATGTGTTAGGTTACACATTTAATTATTCTATTCATGCTTATCATATATATCCATATCTGAGAACGCAAGTCAAATAGTGTAGATGATATAATTGGACTAAAGTTTAAATTACTAAGAAACCAAACTTTATATTATGTTTGAACTAAATAGTCTTTTTTCCCTAAGTAACTCTTGAAGCAAGAACAATCTAATCATATTCTCTGAATATTGGATTTATATAGAACTTAAGCATTGCAAAGTACAAATCTGAGCATATATTAAGCAAATCATGCTAGTTTAGAGTAGTTTTGCTGGTACCTATGCCTAATATTTGCAAAATTAAAATTTTAATTCTTCAAAAACATTAGATAAACATATAGATAAAAGAGAAAAAATAGATAGCCAATCAAGGCATGCAGTCCTTCAACCCAAAATCATTTCTCTTGCATGTATACTTGGTAGACTACTTGCTGCATGATACTGCTGACTGTTTATTTGCTCTGGGACAATCCAATTTGGATAAGTGTTGCATCTCACCTGAGGAGTTGCCAGTTGCCTTCACTATTTTCTTCCTTTTTTCTCTACCGACCAGAATGAGCTTGCTTCCCTTCCCTTTTTCTATTTGTCCATTTATTTATTTGACATTACACCCAACCTTTTGGTTTAAAAAGATTGTGAAACTTAGATTTTTTTTCAAAGGATTTGGCTGCGTAGACTTATCTTTCCATGTTTTGTATATATCACTTTCTGTTTCAGATAATATGTTTTGTCTTTTCTTTCTAATATGCAACTTTTTGTTATAGTGAAGCATGAATGCAAAACTTTGTTTTATTTTTCAGCTGGCAAAACTATCATCAGATGATATGAATGCTGTAAACAACATGAGATACCTAGGAGGATTAGCTACCAAAAAGACATCAGGAGGGAGTAAATTCTCTTTGAAATTCGATACGCAGAAGGTAAAATTCTTCCAATTTGGCAAAGATTTGCTTCCACAATTTTATGCAACTGATTTCATGCAACTGCCTGTGTTCGTGTATCAGAAAAATAATGCAGCTAGGAAAGAGCGTGATCAGGAGGAAACATGGGCCCTATCACGCTTTTACCCCATGATAGAGGTACACCACAGAGCAGAATTTATAGCCAATTTTTATTGAGCTAAAAATCAATTTTCAAAATCTACATGGTGATCATTTGTCTGTTCTTTCCAGATGATATGGGGCTAACTTGAGTATATCAATCCAATCATTTTTTTTAATGTAATGATGAAGTCCACATTTTTTAATGTGACGATGAAGTTCACATACATACATATACATATATATATCTATATATATACATACATATACATATATATATATATATATATATATATATATATATATATATACATACATATACATATACATACATACATATATATATGTATATGTATATGTATATGTGTATGTGTATGTGTATGTGTATGTATATCAGTATATCAGTATATGTATATGTATATCAGTATATCAGTATATGTATATGTATATCAGTATATGTATATGCATGCATGGATGTATGTATGTACGTATGTACGTACGTATGTATGTATATATGAGCTTTCTGAGAGGAGAGGGCATTTACTCTTCTCGATCCAAAATCAATTAAAGGGCTTCCAAGTCAAAGATCTGCACTATTGATCATGATCCATACCACTAAAAAATCTAGAAACAAAGAAAATCAAGTATTTTGTTGGTCTCTAACATATGCATCAAGAGGATATAAAAGTGGATATTCCTATTGTGCCAATATACTAAAATGCATGGTAATGCATTGCAATTGAGAATCCATCTTATTAATCATGAAATGCACTTGTTAAAGTCTGTGTAGATTGAAAATCAACAGATTTAAAGCTTAGATCATAGGATGGTCTCATTTCATGTTTACTATTCATTTTTGCACCCACCTGATGCATAGGCTAGAGATCACTCAAATATATAGTATAGATTATGATCAAAGGTGTAGATCTTTGATTTGGATGTCCCATTGTTGATTTTGGGGTCAAGAGGAGTAGATACCCTTTCCTTCCAACAGGAGCAGATTCCATATATCTACATGCATTTATGCATGTTTTGTTAAAGGTATCTGTTTGATAACAACCTAGTGCATGATGATTTAGATGATACGTTGTAAGTTCAATGATGGTCAAATCTATATAACACCTTTAAAATTTATTTGGAAATTGATATGACAAATATTCCAAATCTTATTAAAAACTTTCAAAATCTTGGAAAATGCTTTCTGAAATTTGAAGAAATTAAGAAATGTCAAAAGTGTATCACAAATCACCCATATATGTTATAAATCATGGATTTAAATATGAGTGCATACCATTCTGCACTAGCCATACCTCAGAAGATATCAGTTCTGATATGCCACTAGGTACCCTCATATATGAATATTATATGTCACCTCATTTTTGTGGTGCCAGAGCCAAGAGGCATAACTTATTTTGGTATGGCACAATGTGGCACCTGGTTAGGTGACAAAATGGTTTCCATATCAGTACTTAAACCCTTGTTATTAACAAGTTTTGCACAACAAGCCTGCTTCAATCAAACCTGTGGTCTGCCCCAATTTCAGATTGATTATAGCTAAACAAAATGTTTAGGTTTCAATTTTAGACACCTGCCCGAACTTCAAGCCATGAGTTTGAGATATTTGAGTTAAACCGTTTCAAGATGATTTGTATCATAAAAGGAGAGAAAGGGAAACAAATTGCTGTGAGTTGTTCAGTAGACCATTTCTGCTCTAATAACCATCTATTTTCTTTTACTATGATATGGTATGTAATCAGAAACTTGTTTCATTCAGGAGCTGATCGAAAAACTTAGCAAAGGCGAATTACCACAGAATGAGTATCCATGCATGAATGACCCAAGTCCTACTGTTCATGGAACATCACAGACAGCGTCGATCCGGACAACTCAATCCCAGCCTGCCAACTCTGTGAGATCCAGGCGGACTGCCACATGGGCTAGGCCTCGCAGTTCTGATGATGGGTATTCAAGGTAACGAGCGAAGATATCAGTTCTTCTTTGCAGAATTATTTGCACCTTCAGTTGAACAATGAAGACTTATTTTCGTGCTAAAAATGTCCCAAATATTGTTGGTTATTGTATTTTGTTGTGCTTGTGTTTGAGCAATCTTTCTTCATTTAACTTATTATTGGACTGTTGCAGTGACTCCGTACTGAGGCATGCATCTAGTGATTTCAAGAAGATGGGCCAGCGTATATTTATTTTTATCATTGGTGGAGCCACTCGATCTGAGGTAGACAAGTTCTGAAATCCACAGACATGCTCATTCTTTGTTGAATTGCATCTCTATACCATCTCTTTTTGTGTTCTTGTCAGCTTCGGGCAGTTCATAAGCTCACGTCAAAACTGAAGAGGGAAGTCATCCTTGGATCTTCTAGTCTCGATGATCCCCCCCAGTTCATTACTGTAAGTCCAATAGTCATTTGTGTCTACAGTTCACTTTTAGCAGATGAGCATGATAAGGTTTTCAGACAACTGAATTTCTGGGACCCACTTCTGATGTTGTTTCTGGGTTTTCTCCATGACATGCCTGATTTCTTTTTTGTTTTTTTCATACATAGTTGCCATTCAAGAGAACAAGAGTATCATATCTCACATCGTATCGTGATAACAAAGATTTTGTCTTGATTTCTCTCTCCCTGTACATGTATTATTGAGATGTTCCTTGACCTTGTGACGAAGATAACAAATATATGGCTTAGTCTTCTCCTAGTATTGCTAATCAATTACCGTAGGCTATCTTATAATAATTATAGGTTACGTTTTTCTGCAGTTAGAAGTGAATATGTGTGAATTTTGCGTATGGAGGAGACTTGATCATCTTATTTGTTAAAAACCATTTCTATATCAGCACATGCAAACTAGAATTAAGCTCAACAGTAAGATGCATGCCTAATGATCTCCATCTATTGGATGCATCGCTGCAGAAACTGAAGCTACTGACTGCTCAAGAACTTTCGGTGGATAACCTTCGTATTTAGCTCTGCACCACAACACTGCAGCATATGATTTATTATTTGATGGTTTATCAGCACAGGTTGGTGTTGTCCTGTCATGATGATCTCGAACACTCTCTCATATTGATTTCTTATCATTTTTTGTTTAATGAATTATGCCAAACTACATCATGGCCATAATTTGCATTAAAGCTTGTTGGCAGAGAGTTTTTCTATCATCCGCCACTTAATACATTCAGCCTTTGGTTACATTTTTTGAATTGTATATATCATATACAGCATATGTAATATGAATGGCTATTGATCCAGAAACAAGTGGCAAGAAAATGAAAGTTCTGTAAATATGTTGCTTCTCATGACTAGCACTTTTTATTTGTGGGAAGATGTTGCCTATGGATATTTTGGAGGTTGCACCTTTCTTGCATTAGGCCATCCAAGTTTGAGAACCCTTTTTATGTTTTATAGGCTCTCATAAGTGTGGATGCAATTGG
The DNA here is from genome assembly GCF_000442705.2 of Elaeis guineensis. NCBI lineage: Eukaryota > Viridiplantae > Streptophyta > Magnoliopsida > Arecales > Arecaceae > Elaeis > Elaeis guineensis. The sequence goes on along the minus strand of NC_026004.2, from coordinate 22,448,691 downwards.
TGAATATTGTGCTCTCTCTACCCAAAATTGCCATGATGTGGATGAATTGTCAACTTTCATCAAGTTGAATTGGATGGGGCACAACTGTACCTTGAAGCTTGGCCTAGATTGAGGAATGCCTGGCAACTGGTCTGGGTAACTGTATGATTCTTCCTTTAGAGTTAGGACTTTGCCCTCCATTCGAATGGACTGCAGCAAGGGCTTTTCGTCTAGACATGACGGTGGTAGGAGAAAATTGTAGTTATGGCCAAGGGATGGAAGAAAGTTTTCAGACTTAACCTGTACAATGTGATATCCTGGTGCTATCAGTTTTGAGTAATGCTTGATGCACTATACATATCCGAGTTGGCTCTAGCTTTTGGTCCTGGTTGGCATCGACATCATTTGTATCAAAACCTGTTCAACGGATGGGAGGTTGGGTTCAGGCCAGGCTCAATCCAAGATATAACTAAAAGCGAAATTCTTTGTGCACCGCAGATGGTGCAGAACTGCGCGCACTGCTCGTAGTGATTGGTTCCCAGTGGGGTCGATGAAAAAAAAAAAATTCTTTTACGTGTTGCATCTCAATCCCGCATGTGAATCAATCACCATAGACGGTGCGTGCGGTTCTGCATTGTCCGCGATGCACAAAAAATTCCTCTAACTAAAATTAGTCAAGCTTGAGATTAGCTCAGCTGACCTTTAGGCCTACTTTCAAAGCTCTAGCCTGGAACATACTCTAGCTTTGGGCTTCTTCAACCCTTTTTCCTAATTTAAAAAAAAAAAGCAAAAAAAAATATTTAGTTATCATGCACTTCCAATCAAATTTGATGAGGAATAGTTAAGCTTATCAATGCACTATGATTACCAGTGCAACAATAGGGATCCTAAATGGAAATGTCTGTAGAAAAGATCAGTTTGGCTGGCAGTTAAGCTTCTTACATGAAAAATTCTGCATGGCTGATTGAAGACAAAAGTTGGTTAAACAGGTGTAGATGGTGACTGGATGTGAAATGTCCCAGGTAAATATTCTTATTTCCTTGGATTGGGAACAATTCACCACTGTTTTCAATTTATTATGTATATAGTTCATAATTTTAGCTTCTAGTGTTCATTTAAATCTGAATTTTTACGATCTTTCTTCTTAACCTGTGGTCTTTTTCTATGGACCACCCAAGATCTTTCAAAAGAACTCTCAAGTGACTTTCATAATTCTCCCAAACAGTTTTATAATATCTATCTTGGATGGGGTTCCCTTCTCCTTGTCAACCTATGGAGATCCCCACCCCCTTCCCCACATGATCATGCCCTCTCAAACTCCTTAGCTGAGAACTTCGAGAGCATATTTGGTTGGGGAGAGCACATTTTAGAATAAGTGACTTCCATGATTGGGAGGAATTTCATTTTTATTCTAATTTCAAAGGAAAATGTCAATACTTTAGTCCTATAAATCCAATCCTTGCTCCTCTCTAGGATTCAAATTTTATTCTGATTTCACTTATAGTTACAAATCAAATATATCGAGGGCTATGGCCATTCCAATTTTCGTTGCAATCCATTCCGATTCTGGTCACGGAGCAAAAGTGCCCTAATATCTTTCTCATGTTAAATAAGTAGTACGGAATGGAGATGTCACCTTGATCCTCTTCATCTAGCCTTCGTCTTTGTTAGGAACGATGAAGCGAGATAGAAAAGGAGACGTAACGTGTTTGGAGACAGATATATGGGGATCTTAGATGAACTGATGGGAAGGAGCCGATCAGGCATGAAGAAAAAGATGTAACAAACTAATTGAAAGATCAAAACGTGATAGAGTACCAAAGAAAGATTGCACAAGTTCACAAATAAATGAGATTTAACCACCAAATCTTAGTTTGGATGGTATAGTTCCTTGCCTAGGCGGTGGTTTGATTCCAAAAGGTATCGGCCTTTTGCTTCGATTCCACTAAACTCTGGTTCCATGAGCACTACTCAGCGGCTTGGGATCCAGCATGGGCGCGGTAAATAGCCTCTCCTAACCTCAAAAACAAAATAAAAACTAAAAAAAAAAATCTAAATGGATATTAGATAGTTAAATCATGGAGATGGAATTTATGGGCCAGTTGATGATGAGAGTATTTTGTAAAGCAGGGAAATATATTTATTTTTCTCTTTTAATGGAGAAGCAATGTATTATAAGTTAGGCATTCCCTATTAGTAAAGGACACCTGCTACACAAATTAGTTAATTCAAACCTAAATGAGCAGTGATTTATTTAGAATGTGCATGTAAAAATTTCTATGGAAAGGATAATTAGCTATTTATTTGAATATTGGAGAGCCATTTAGTTTTCGTACTGAAAAAAGAAGAGGCATTTAATTTGCTTTAGCTAATCTCGTATGACTAAGAGTTTGAAGTCCCAATAGTCATTGGTCATTGATAAGCCCACATTCAAAGAAGAGTCATCTCAACGTATTGTCGTTTATGAACAGATGGAATATTCCAGGGGACAAAAAAAAAAAGTAGAAAGATTTCATTGTCCAGAAATTCCAGGGGACAAAAAAAAAAGGAGAAAGATTTCATTGTCCTTTTCTGGATTCCTTTGTCATCATCCCTCAACAAAGGACAATGCTATTGCACAAATGATCGTTGGTACAATAATGTATAATTAATAGGAGAACTTAACATCCAATCCTTTCTATTATCATTTAATTTTAATCCCACAAACGCTTAACAGTAGTTCTTGCACGTAATTATTTTCTCCATGGACATTGTTCTACACAGTTATTTATAACCATGTATGTGCCGAAGAATTAGCGTGTACAGCTGCTAAGAGCCAGAAATTAAAGAAATTTTGAAACTTGGAATGGATGCTAAAGTTCCAATTAATAAAGATGCTGATCAGACCCTCATAACTCCAATTCTAATTCATCATAATCAAAATTTGGGGGTGTGAGATCAATCCTGCTGCCCTAAAATTTTCTTGAGAGACTTGTCGGAGATGTACAGATCGGTGATGGACATAATGATTGAGGTCGCATTGATTTGGAGAGCGGCCATTGATCCTAAAGTGAAGCTCTTTCTCTAAAAGCGACCATCGATCTCAGAGTGAGACTTTTTTTCTAAAAATTTGGGATCGGCTTCCGATGTGCACATTTCTCAGAGGCAGAGATACGGAGATTCCGACCTCGTGTTCGGTATACGGACTGGAGGATGAATCGATGAAGCATGCCATCTTGTGCTGCTCGAGGATGAGGTTGATTCAAAGGCAGATGAGTGGCCAATCCTGAGAGGTAGATAGTGGTCTATGGTCGGAGTCCTTCCTGAGCACTGTCGCCAGAGCATGGCCGAGAGGATGATCTCTACTTAAGAGAGTCAGATGGCTTATATCGCCTATCAGATCTAACTTTTCAGAAATCGCTTGATTTTCGAAGGCAAGATGGTACCTACTCATCGGATGCTAGAGAGAGCCATCTGCTTAATCGTGGAGTATTGCTAATTCGACACAGCTAGCCTTTCCTTTGATGCCCCCAATACCTAGGACTCCCATGCTACTCTTGGAGTGACTTGTAAGGTTATTTTCATCTTCTAGGAGTCCTCTTCTTCGAGGTTTGTTAAGATGAATTTTGATGGCAGTGTCAGAAATGATAAGGATGGCGCAGGATTTGTCATCTGTGGTCTTGATGTCAGATTGCTAACGGTTGGATGCTATTATCTCTTTGAGCCTTCAAACCCGAGAACCACGCTGCATGCCGTCTAGGCAGATATCATTTATGCCAGGCTGGAGCTGCGAGCGGAGAGGATTTTATTAAGGGTGACTCTGTCACTATCATTGGTTGAATTAGGGACAACATGATGTAGCTGGAGGCACATCTGCTCCTCCATGACACCTGGACTGTTCTTCATCATTCTGTTGTAATGTTAATTTGGCATGTTTATCAGAAGGCGAATAGCACAGCAAATTGGATTGCATCATTTGTAGCTCAACACTCTAGAGATTGAATTTGGAGATAGGATGACTCTTGCTTGCCGGTCTTGCGAAACATTTTGTATCTTGATTTTACGGACTGCTCTTGTATTAGAATGTTATAACTGTCCACTTATACCAAAAAATAAAAATAAAGTCCTCTGTTTGGTATGAAAGATCGATTAAAGGAAGAATGAATGGAGGAGGAAGGATGGATAGAGGAAATGATAGATAGATTTTCTATCCATCCTCTCATATGTTTGGTAAAACATAGAAGGATGGATAGAAATGATTCCCTCCTCTATTTGGAATAGAAGGAATAAGAGGAAAGATGGATAATATTTTACAAAACTCTCCTTTGATAAAAATATTATTATTATCACTTTATAATACTTATTTATACTAAAGAAGTAAACAATCTATAAACTTATAATCTTTATAATCTATAATTATATTAAAAATTATATAAATATTAAATTTAATAATAATTTCATAAATTTATTATTAATAAATTAATTATATAAATAACTAACTAATTTATAATTTAATTAAATAGTTAATTAATATTATATGAATAGTTAATTAAAAAAAAATAAATATAAATAGAGAAATAGAGGATAATCTAATTATTTAATTATAATTATAAAAATTATATATTAAAATTAAAATAATAACTAATAAAATTTAATAGTATATATAAAATTATATATAAATAATATTAATGAAAAAGTAGTATTATATTTTTATCAAAAAAATTAATGAGAGATAATTTTATCAATATTAAAATCTATTATTCAATGCTCCATCCATCTTTCTTTTATTCTTCCAATTTAGGAGGATGTAAAATGGTGGACCAGAGTGGATGGATAATCCATCTTTTTCATCCATCCTTTCTATAACTTTTTGAACTAAACGGTGGATGGAAGTCATCCATTCTTTCAATCCCATCCATCTACCTTTTTACGATCCCAACCCAATACAACATAAAATATTATAATACGGTCAATGAACTGACCTGCTATGAATTTACTGCAATTAATATTCCATCTTTTCCTTCGTATATTCTTTCCCGGCCACTTCTTCACCATCAAGTTCCCTTGATAACTTGAGAGAAATAGTTTAATGGAATTTTTTGTCCTTAATTTTTCTTTAGTAGAAAAGCGTGGAGGTAAGGATTAAATTGAATTTCTCAACTATCCTGGTGGATATTAAATTGTAATCTTTTGGGTTTTTGTTACTGATTACTCCCACAGCTCCCTGATCCATCAATTCCGGGATCAATCTTTAAGGTGTAGTTCTGTAAAATCCTATTTCTCCTTCTGAACTGGGCGACTCCTTTGTCTTCTTGGCAACCTGCCCAGGATTTTATCATTGCATACTCTCTTTCGGTATAAATAAAGATTAGCCTTTTTTACCAAAAAAAAAAAAAAAAACTATCCTGATGGATATTTAAGATGCCCAATTAAATTTATATTAATCACTTGCTAATGATCACATTCAATTCATCCAAGATATAGCAGTTAGTGGTTCATGTCAAACAGAGTGGATTGATAGTATTAATCTGGTCTGCTTGCGCACAGCCAAACACTAGCCTCTGGGCCTCTAGTTGAAGTGAGTGATGATGAGTCGTGGATGATCCGTTGCTTTTCTATTGACATTTCCGTGCTCTCTCTCCCAACATGGTAAGCTGAAAAAAAATTGAAAATAATATGAGATTATTGTTGAGGATCATGTGTGAAGTTTGGTCCTATGTGAATTATATAGTGGGAGGTAGATGGATTAATATAAATATTGTGGTCCAAAATTTAACAGCTTGAGCTTTTAATTTGAAATGGGATTTCAACTTGCATATCAAGGCTTCTTCTAGTATTAGGACTCCTTGATTCCCTAACAACTGATATTGGAACTTATGCTGAGGATGGACAACTTCACAAAGCTATAAAGTTATTGTACTTTTGTAGTTCTTGTGAAGAATAATAATATATCTATCCTATACATTAAAGAGCATCCCTCTATTCTCCCTATGTACTATGTGGCATATAACACGTCAGAGCTGACTATACACACACATCATCGATGCACTTTCGACTCTCCTGATTTTTTTTTTCCATCGAATCATTTTCAACCCTCTCGAACATTTTCTATCTCTCCCACAGGTGCTTTTCTTCCCACAGATTTTGATTTTTTTTTTTTGTTTAGAACCCTTTCAGATTCCTCACTGCGGCCTGCCATCAGTCTCTACCGTCACCTTTCTTCCTATTGTCACCGATATTGGCCATCCCTTTTGATCTCCCTCAGATGGTTTCCTTCTTACATATCTCCGAAAAAGAGAGGCCGACGTCCTTCCTGCTCTTCCATCGGTTTCTGTCGTCGCTCTCCTCTCCATCCTCATCGACGTTGGGCTCCCCCCTCCAATCCCGTCAGTCTCCACCATCGCTCTCCTCTTGATCCTCACCGACGTCGAGCTCCCCCCTCTAATCTCCCGCAGGTGCTCTACTTCCCACAGATCTCCATATTTTTTTTTGCTTGGAATCCTTTTAGATCCCTCGCAGCGGGTGGGGCGCGGCCAGCGGAGATGCGGGGTTGGGGCGCGGTAGCTGGCAGAGCAATGGGGGGGTGGCATGGCCAGCGAAAACTATGCGGTCCATTGGAGAAAAAACCCCACACCCCCCGACTCTGTCGGCCATGGCTTCCCCTACTCCTACCTCCTTCGCTGCTCAGTCGGTCGTCGCCTTCGCCCTCACGGCTCCACCGGCTATGCCTTCCTCCTCCCTCACGGCTCTGCCAGCTGCTGCACCCTGCCTTCGCCTTCATGGCTGTGTCTTATCCACTGCAAAGCGAGGATGACATTCTTGTGAATCAATAAGTGGAATAGTGGTTGCTGAAATATGCCAAATGGTGCAACAAATGGATTCAATGAAGCAAGATAATGGTGTGAGCATGGATAGGTTCTAGGTGGCCAACAATCTGAACAACTTGAGCTTAGCTCGAAAAAGGTTTGTTCAAGCTCAATTGAAAGCTAAATAAGCTAAGGATATTTCGTTCTTCAAGCTTAGACTCTTAGGTTTAAGCGGTAGCACAGTTGTAAAAAAGTATCTTTTTAGAGAGTGAGCAATTAAACTAAATTAGTAATAAATATTTATAGAGCTTGATTAGAGAGCAGTGGATTGGACTCTAGAGGGAAAATGTTGAGGATTATATGTGAGATTTAGCCGACAATAGAATTATTAATGAGAGCTAGATGGTTTGGCATAGATGAGCGGGCCTAAAATTTATGGCTTTCTTCTGATATCAGTATTACTTGAATCGCCCAACAAATATTTTAGGATCAAAGAATAAATAAAAATAAGTTAATATAAAACTATATTAGTATATTATGGATTAATATTATAAAATATTTTAATTTATTATATCATCCAAATGAAAAGCATGCACATAAGATTTTAGACGAATTGGTCGAGTCCAAGCAGGACCCAAATTGGAGTCCAAGTGGACATAGATTCATAGTTCCGAGCCCTTTCTTCTGGTCAAGCGGAAGGTAAGCCGGACGCGACACGTGTCATGGCTTCTGGAGAATTCGCGGACCGCCCTTGATGGAATCTTCCGCAATCCCTCGTCCCTTTTATTCCTCCGTTCCTATTTTCCACCAGCGATCGAAATTATAGCCCCATTAGAACCACCCACCTACTTCTTCCTCGATCTCTCGTTCTGCCTATCGGCGACGATTGAATACCTTCTCAGTTCGGTAATTCTGACCTTCTTCTCTTTCTCGTGTTCGTTTCTCGATTCGATTTTTGGATCGATCTTTTTTCATCGGGGGTTTGTTAGGGTTACTTGCTTTGTGGTACTTGATGATTTCCTGTCTGTTCAGGATTTTCTGTGGTATCGGGTTTTTTTTTTTTGTGGTTTTTCTTGGTTGTTTTTGATTGTTTGGATGTGCAAAGGAACCATTTTGGTAGAGATTGCGATCATTTTCTGGATTTTTTAAACATGTTTTTAAGGGATAATTCTTCTCATGTTAAGATTACTAAATTTTGATGAAATCTACGACTCGATTCCTTAAGAAATGCCACAAAAAGGTCAATTTTTGCGGGATAGCTTATTTTTCTTTCAATATATAGAACGAAGGATTCTGTCATCATGGAATGGTGAACAAGATTATTTTTTTCCCCATTTTCTTTTCTTTGGTTGCAGAATTTTGTACCGAAACAATGCAAAGGGGCAGAGGTGGGAGGGATGATTTCTTTGGGTTTGGGGATCCATTCGCCGGATTTGGTGGCTTCGGGAGACCTGGGGGCCTGATCTCTAGCTTCTTTGGTGGGAGGGACCCCTTCGATGACCCTTTCTTTACTCGACCCTTTGGAAGCTTGATGGGCCCAAGCATGTTTGGACCTCCCAGTATTTTTGATGATGGAAGAAGAAGCTTCTTTGGAGAGACAAGCAATGCCGGGTTCCTCGAGCAAGCTCCACCTCCTAAGTCTAAGGGGCCAATTATCGAGGAACTGTCGTCTGATGATGAAGAAGATGTGGAGAGGACTGATAAGGAGAAGAAAGATAACCCAAGGAAACATTCTAGGTCGAGTAAAGAACCGTATGTTCTGGACCCTGATGAAGAAACTGAAGGTATAGGCTTGTTATATTTATGATACTGTCATTGCGGTTGACTAATTGGAATGAACAATGCTGAAACTTTGTAACTTTTTTGTCTCTTCGCAGAGAAGAAGAGCAAGTACATGCAGTATAGCAATGAGTTTGGCCGGGCTGGTGCATCGCAGCCACAGGCCCGAACTTATTCTTTTCAGAGCTCAACAGTGACGTATGGTGGTCCTAATGGAGCATATTATACTTCATCTACTACAAGGAGAAGTGGAGGTGATGGAGTAAGTAATCAGTTGTTGTTTGAGTTTGTTTTTTCTTCTAAGTTTAGTTGTACTGCTGAATTTATGTTGATGATCTTGGTGACCTGTTCCGCTAAGGTTTTGGTTGTTTGGTCTGATAGGTTACCGTGGAAGAGCAAAAGGAAGCTGATACGACTACACGTAGAGCAACCCACAGGATTTCTCGAGGAATTCATGATAAGGTATGTCAGTATGTAGATATTTAAGGTTATTTTTTTTCTGATGGCTGATTTGGGAAAATGTATGATTTGAAATGTTACTCATATGTATTTGTCTGATTTAATGCGTTGAGAAGTCATGATGCTAAGATTACATGTTGTATTGTTTTTGCAGGGTCATTCTGTAACAAGGAAGCTGAATTCAGATGGAAGGGTAGACATGATGCAGACATTACGCAATATGAATGAAAGTACTGTATTTTAAAACTTAAGTTGTCGTTGTTTTTGTTGTTGCTTTCTTCTGATATCTGGTTTTAACGTGCTTTACATGCAATGTGTTGTGCAATAGATGAGCTGGCTGGCTTTGAGGAATCATGGAAGGGGAAGGCAAGACAGCACTTGCCTGGATGGAATCCAGGGTTTGACATGCTTGATAATGGCAGGGCTAGTAAGTACTTATTGCATGTTATTTAATCGAGGTATTAGATGTAATTCATAAGTTTTCCACTGATCATGGGATTGCCTTATTGTATTTATAGATTTCCTGAAACACACCCTATCCTTTACTAATTTAAATGTAGACTACACCTTGTATGTGTTTATTTGGGTAGATACCTGCCTTCTCTTACTTATATTCCCTTTTGTGTGTTTGATTATTTTAGATCCATTGAGGAATTTGCTTTTCTCATCTAAATTGTTTGTGAGTTTATTGCCTTTTTGTTTTCTATTTGCTCGTTGTTGAGGAAATTTGAGGGTTGGGAATTGCAATTTAGACCAACCTATTTTAATTTCATGTTAAAACAACAGTCAGGCCTTAGTTAAGCTCTCCCCCACCCCCCTTCTCTTTTCTTTTTCCTTTTTTCTGGGTTTCCTCTCTTTGTTTCTCTTTTTTAGCCTGAATTGAACCTCACCAAATTTACTGCCACCTCTATCCATAATGAGTGATAGAAACTTGGGCAGAAAACAAGGACGGAGATATTTCTAAACCCTCGTAACTTAGGCAGGAAAACAAAGGGAGCAACATAAAAAACTATTCAGTACTTCAAAAACTATTCAGGAGCTGGGCCCCTTCTGTCCTGGGCTGCTGCAGGAAGTTCACGCAAAAAAAAAAAAAAAAAGGATGTTCACATATATAAGGCAACCCTTAAAAAAATTAAGTACTTTAAAAAATATATATATTCAGAAGCTCACATATAAGGCATTCCTGATAGAGTTGATAGGTTGTAACTATTTCAATAAGGAATTGGTACAAGGATGGGATAGAGGCTTTGCTAACCAGTGCTGTAATGAATCTTATGCTGTCCATCCTGTAAGTCATGTATACAATGGTTCCATTAAGATGGCGGAGTATTAGATTCCCTCCTTTGGTTCCTAGTGGAAGTTGTCTAGGGATTAAGTGAAAAGAAACGTAGGAGGGACATTTGTTCTCCATTTTTTGGCATTGAAGTAAAGTTGAGGGAATAAGGAAAAATAAAGGCTCTTTTTTTTTTTGGGAGATGTTTGAAATGCTGTGTATGATGAACTTATATGAGGGAAGAAGGTAGGATTACTAACCTGTATCCTACCACTACATAATTTTGCAATTTCTAGAGTCAAAATGTCTTTCTATTTTCATGTTTATCGACTTATTTCTTTGTACTTTTGTTTTTTTGGCAACCTAACATTGTTTAAAAATGGTGTTTCTGGAGTTAGAACAAAATTGGACTATGATTAAAGTTAGTAAGAAGGAAGAAAAAAGAGAGAAACAGAGATGAGAGTAAGGGGTGTTCTAGTGCTTGCTGCTTTCATCTGATTTAGTTTCTGCCTAACCTCTTCCTTAGCAGTTTTTACATGTCTAACCTGGCATGGATGGACATCTAAGAGGTAAATTTAACCTTGCAAGGTCCACTAGCTTGCAAGGATGTGACACAGAAGATAAGCTGTTTTTCCCCTGAATTTTTTGAAAATTTGCAGCTTTGGAGCCTTTTAAAAAAAAAAACCAGCGGCTTTGGGTGATCAAGAAGGTTTTTCTATGTTAGAAAACTTTGTGGTGTGAGAGGATCATGATGATAATGATTATTTTCTTCTTTCCTCTAGAAAGCTTTGTAGAATGAAAAGATCTGCATTCTGTAGTCCTCATCAGAGGAGGTAGTAAGTGGTGAAGTTTTCTTTTTCAGTTTTAGCCCATGTGTTATCTTGGCAGGTCGAAATTCTATAGGCAATTTTGATCAAAAACTGATAATCTGTTAGATCTTTGACAAGTACAAGATATGGGCATGTGCCGTGCATGCTTGAAAACTGAATATAAAGATTAAAATTAAAAATTAAATTTAAAATGATACAAAATGAGCCTACAAACAAAGTATAGAACAGAGGAAGGATAAAACAAATACAAAGTAGGCTTAAAATCCATAACAACAAAATAAAAAATGTTGAGGAAAAATAAACACAATAGAATATCTGATGCATGGATGTCATTGAAAAGTTGTTTTTGTATGTAGGGCTATATAAATGTTAAATACAATCTGCTTTGGTATAGTTACGTTTTTAACTCTCAGGAATTAAGAGTTACATAGAGAAAAAGGAGTGTTAATAACACCTTTTCTTTTTCAAAATCTGAAGGTTGATGATATCCTTAATAAGTATGCTACTAAAGACTTCTGAGTGGTAAGGATAAAATGGCAAAATTCATTAGAGTAATGTTGAGAAGTGGCTGTACAAATGGCACAGCTATAGCTAGAGATTGAGTTGGTGCAGGCACAGAGAGAGAGAGAGAGGGGGGGGGGGGGACTGCAACCATGATAAAAAATTGAGGGATTCAAGTAAAGGGGCAAATGGAAGAGAAGTAGCTAGATGGAGAGGAGAGAGACAAGGAACTAGTCTTACTCTGTTACTAAGAAGTTGAATATGATATAGATACCTTAGGATGAGAGTAATTTTTTGTTCTGGATCTTAGATAGGATACTAATTTAATAGAAGGTTGGTAGGTACTAAAGATTATAAATCTATTTCCTAATATTGTACAGATGATCATTCTAAATTGTCTTGTATTTACTTGCAAAAATTGGAAAAGAAATGTTTTAAAAACCTGTATGTCTATGAATTCTTTTTCTATGGTTTATGTTATCGATCTCTGAAATTAATATCATGTAAAGTTCCTAGATAATGTGCTTTAAGCATCCATATTTAATCTTAGATTAAAATGTGATTTATGCAAAATACTACATGTAAGTAAACATTTTTATGCTTAAGAGTGAGAAAGAATTTTAAATTTACCCAGTTATGTTATTAACCTTGCATCCACTGCATGCCCGTGCACAAAATGGTAAAATACATGCAGAATGAATGTAAACTTGATATTTTAATACTTGGCTGAATTTTTGAGACAATGATTTTGATTATAGGGTTTCAAGATGTGGATAAATTGTCTATATGCTTTTGTAGGATATTAGTCCCATGTATAGGGTTAGGATATTAGTCCCATGTATAGGGTATATGATAACAATGATGGTTATGTTGAATGGCATGGAATGTTGTGATATAGAGGTCATGCAAAAGGCTTTTTTTTTTTTTTTTGTGTGTGTGTGTGTTGTCATTGAACCCATCTTTGATATCAATCACAGATGACAAAATTAACCCCAAGTAGGAATCCATGATCATCCCAGTGGTATTTGCATGGGATGTTCTTGGAGTAACAAATTACAATGAAATTTTTGTGAAGTTCTTTTCAAGTGTTTTTGGTTTTAACATTGGTCCTTTGGGCCTTCATTTGAGGTGCTCTCTTGAAGGAAATGAAAAAATCTTTTACATTTTGGATGATAATTGTAGTCAGAACATTGATATTTTTTTATTGTCCAACCTAAGGGTAACAACGTAAACTTTCTGATTTGCAACAAGTTCCATATCTTTCTGATGTGGATGTTTTCTATGTAAATTTGTGTGCTGGGACGAGATTATATATCTCTCTGATTTGGAACATCATCATATGAAAGTTATAGTGTTTATTAAAAACTGTTATCTGTTGACCGTTCAATGGACCATACATGCCCCCCCTCCTCGCCCTCATCCCTTCTCCCCATCAAAAAAGAAAAAAAGCTTGATTTGAAGCTTTCCGAAACCAAACATGGGTTTGTTTTCCAGTAATTGATTTACAGGAAGTGGATAAGCTTGGTCAATTTGATATGGTTATTCCAGGTTATGTAGACTTCATAAAGGGAATAATGGGATTAACATCAGGATTTGGACTCGCCGAGTCCCTTGAATAACCTGCTGGGTTAGAGGAATCTTCAAGGTGACCCGCTCCAAATTTTGCTTTGTTTGAGTGATCTATATGCTTCTTTATTCATGTTTCCATTTTGTTTGTTTCTTTTGGGTGGCATTTTTAATTGACCCTTTTAGGTATCAGGCATCTTTATGCACCAAATGTCTTTTCTATCTTGTCTTGACGGATGAATCCAGGAATATTTGCAGGACTTGAAGCCACATGGCTGGATGAATCTTTGATTTCTGTGTGTTGTCACATTGCATTTTGTTTATATGATGTTATTATATGGTTTTGATTCTTGTTACTAATCCCAATCTAAGATTGTGGATGGGATCTTACTACATTTTTGTATGAATGTTGTGTAGGAAATGGCAGCAGTAGCAGGCAAGGTGAACGGCCGGCCAGGGGATGGGCTCTTCCATCAGCTGAACAACCCTATGATTCAGGAAGGATGATGTCACAACCCCAGGCCGATTCTCTCAAACGGGGAACTCACTAAACTAAGAGCTGGGGTTCCTGGCATTTGTTTGGGTCAGGGATGAATTAGTGGTATTCTGGCACTTAGGATGAAAATAGGGAGTCTATTAGCTTTCTTTTGTGAGTTTTACGTGGGTCTCTTGCCGTCCTTGTCTGGATTATAAACTATATAGGCATTGTATCCCTAATGTGTTACTACGAAAAACTCTTGGATGTTGGTATGTGTGAGATTTGCTTATTAAGACCATCAGATATTAGATCATATGGTGGCCCATAACGAAGTCCATCTTTCTTACACTCGCAGAGACTCTGGGTGATTGGGTATGAACATTGCGTGCAGATTACTGAAAAAATTACACGGCATTAAACAAGAATGATATCTTACGGAAGAAGGATGTTTGCTTTCGCTGCTTTTGTTCTTCGTGCATTTATGCATAAGAGAAATTGTACATCGTATGATGATTGGTCTTGTATAGCTATCCATCATTTGTGAGCACTACCTTTGTTGGAGCCCACGTCCCGGCCCCGACCTTCCCTTCTGTAAGTGTTGAGTGCTCCCTTGGGTGATGTTTCCGAGTTACTGGACCATTTCTAATGTTATCGATTTTTTTTAAAAAAAATCTTTTTAAAGTAGTGGGGCAAGAGGAGGTTTGTCTGCGTTGAGTCCCAAGTTACAAAAATGGCTTCCTATTTATTGGAAGGGCGGAGACCCTTCTAACGGTATGAGAAAACGGCTCCGTAGGGTGCGGTGCAATTATGGATGGCATCTATCGTTGGATGGATGGCCATGTATGGGCGTGCGGCATGCATGGTGCATTGTTTGATGGCCATTCATACTTGATGGAAGCCGTCCGTTAATGGGCATCCTGTGCTGCCACTGGTGCAATGTGAGGGATCTGTTCTCGATCAACAAACTTTAAAAGCCATAGTTTTTCTTTACCTCTCTAATTCTCATTAACCTTAGCCACTTGCCTCCTCACGGCGCAGGCTGCCCTTAGCCTACGTGCTTCTGAAGTATTAGCTTTTGGTCGTCCAAAATGGTGCTTCAAAATAGTAATAGTTGATATAATGGTAGACTAGACAAATATTCTTGGTGAAAGAATTTTAACGGATATGAGGCATTTTTTTGTATTAAGAAATAATCTTTCTGTCATAAGCATAAAAGGTTTAGGATAAATTATAAGAATATTCTTTCAACGTTAATTTGATTTCACCTACGTCTTCTATAATTTAAAAAATGTTAAACTGATCATTTTATTCAACAAATTATTTGGCTGATAATATCTTTTTTTCTAAATTTTTCTTATAAAATCATAATTTTAGTAAATATTGTATTGTTATCTATCTTTTTACTAGCTGATCTAAATTAAAACATCATGACCGCAAATTTAGAGATGAAATTTAGGTTTTCCTTGCATAATTACATAATGTTGTTGACTTTTGCAATATTCATTAATATATGTTCTATGATGATCCTTTTTATCTATGGTCTTTATTCCAATTGTTCTATAGCGTATTGATAAGAGATTATGGTCCCTCTATGGGTGTGTTATGGTCCCATTTTTGTTGTGTATATGCATAAAAAATTATTTTTGGACTAACATGGTCTCTTGTACGTGTTTTTTTTGAATTTGTGATCCTTTGTTATGGTTCCACTGTGGCCTTATACAGTGTCTTTTTCAACACACAATGGAATCATTGAAAGGCATCCAAATATGTTCAAATTCAGTTTTTTAAGTATGTATTGATATTTTTGATTTTTTAAAATACATAATGTACAATTAAAGTAGGTTTTTAACCATTTTTTGGACTAATGTTCAGTACTTTTAAACTAATGCTTCACTTTCTTAAGTACTGCTTTTTGGACTATCATTTGAGTTTGTTAATATTGAAAGTATCAAAATTTTATTTGAATGAATATTTTTAATTTGTTAAGCACTACTTTTTTAATACCAATGACTATTTCAACTTTTTCAATTAAAGGTAGAACTTATATGTGTATAAACTTCATGTATCACTTATTCATTATTGTAGGAATAGATAATAATTTTTTCACCATACAAATTTATCATGGTGGATCAATCAAGTGCCATCCAAAATATCATTATAGTGGAGGATATATTAGATACTTTAATAACTGTGACTCTAATAATTTTAGTATTATAGAGTCGGAAGATATATTAGGCTTTTTAGGGTATACAAATTGTACCCACTTTTGTTATCTCATGCCTAAATAGGCATTTAAAAATGGCTTGAGGGAATTTAAATATGATACAGATATTCTAGAGATATTGGCTTTCATAAAAGAGATTGATATAATACAAGTGTATATGGAGCATTAGAAGGATACAGCTATTTATGCCATTATTGGTGCCACTCAAAAAGCTACTCCAACTATTGCAAAGATCCCTCTAGTTACTCCAACTCTTCTAGCTATTGTAGAGATGCCTCCTTAAGGAGGTAGTAAGAGTCAATTGGTAGGTGAGACTATATGATAATAGTTCAAACAGCAGCCACCTGAGTTGTGGTCAAAGCATACCTTCAGTCCTAAAATTAAGTCCAGCATGTTATTGAACAATATATACGAGTCCTTCAACAAGTATATAGTGAATGATCGAGATAAGCCTATTATCACCTTGTTAGAGACTATTAGGAGACTATTGATGCAGCGGTTCCAAGCTAAAAGAGAAAAATTAGACAAAATTATATGCCTCCTTTATCCTAAGATTCAAAAGAAACTGGAGAGAACTACATTGAAGGTTATGGACTGCTACTACATATAGAGAGGAAGCCACAGATTTAAAGTTAAGCATCGCATGACAGAGTTGTGGTTGACTTGGAGGAGAGTGTTTGTGGATGTAGGGTGTGGGATTTAACTTGCATCCTATACTGCCTATTATGTTTGTTAGAAAGGATATTAAACTCTTTGTTAGTACATAGTACATTAAAGATATATTTTTTAGGACTTATGAGCAGATCATTGAGCCAGTTTCAAGCATGAAATTTTGACTAAGGATAGAGTACCCTATTATGTCTCTCTTTCCCTAAGGGCTCCTCCAGATAGCCCAAAAAGGCAAAAAAAAGAAGAAAAAAAAAAAGAGAGGATGAGCCAAAGGAATCTAGTAGAATTAGAAGAAGGGATATATCTTTAAAATGCAAGAATTGCCAACAATAGGGCTATAATTTTAGGACTTGCAAAGATCCTAGCAAGGAGAAAGAAGAAAGAACAAAACATTGCATCTAGTCAAACTAGGGGCCAAGTTAGTAGGGAAAGAAAGAGATCATAGGTATTATGGCATCATTTATAATCAATGATGTACTTAATTGATAGTTACTTATGTTTTAGTATTATTTTTCTAGCTCAAAGGAGTGGAACAACAAAGAAGACAGCTGCTAGCTCTCATTCTACACCATCCCATGCTTCAGGCAATAGTGTGGATGTAGAAGCTAGCTTCATAGAAAAAAATATTGCATCTAGCCTCAGAGAATATCAACCTCACATTGCATCCAGCCTCACAAAAGCACCTCTGAGTAGTAACAGCTCTACTTTTGATATCATGCATTTGGGGTATCAATTTGGATGTATCAAGTTTTTGGTGTGATAGCTTTAGTATTTATAATGTATATTCTATTGTGATATCTCAGATATCTTCTTTATTATGTGATATTTTGTGATACCTTGTGTTACCTTATGTTTATTAAAAGGTTTGACAGATTATGATACCTTATGATACAATGTCATGCTTTGCGAAATATTGTGATACATTCCGATACATTATGATATATTATGATAAATTGTCATAAATTATGATACAATGTAATACATTTTGATATAGTATAATACAGGATGGTTTACTATCATCAACTATAGTGCATGATGCTTTGATTCTATTTTTGGATATTTCATAATAATATATTGAAAAATTTTTATATTTTATTTTGATTTATCATTTTGTGTTGAGTTGGCTATGAAATTGAAATAGCAGATATGACTAGATGATGTATGGGTTCTTTATAGGTTGCAAGTACCTCCCAAATTGCATTTGTTAATGTACCTTCATTCATCTTTTTTTTTTTAAAAAAATCAGGGGGTATATGTGCAACTAGTTAAAAGTAGAGAGGGTGTAAGTAGAACATGGATTAAGTTTAGAGGAGATCATCGAAACTTTCTAATTTTGAAGAGGTGAGATTGCAGTATTCAGAAAAGAACGGGGTGTCATAGAAACTTTATAAATTAATTCCTATCATTACTTTATGGCATTCTTATGTCATAAAATGAATTTCATGTTGGTTCTCCTTTACTATACCACTAGTTCTTATTTCAGGAAATGCATTCCTCACCGATACGATTGATATTCTTAATCGAAGAACTACATTATATATTCATCATTTTACTATACATCCAAAGCTTACTTGGGACCAAAATGCATCTGTAACATGAATAATATAATAATTCCAACAAACATATATGTTGGCAATTAAAAAAATATTTTTTATTACATAAATCATTAGACATTACAAATTAACCTCGGAATGCCCCCAAAACAAAACATCTACTTTTAGGACAACCTTAAACATTCAATCAAGCATACTTACTACGGATTTTTTATCGAAATAATATTAATTTTTTTTTAAAAAATAAAATAATATTTTTTTTAAACTATTTATCAAAATATTATCTAAAATAAAATCACCCTATGATAGGATGACTTTTCATGCTGACTCACCAGTCTCACTGCTAGCTAGACAACAAGTGGACGATAATATAAGTCGGTCTATTATAGAACGACATTGAAACATCCTTCTCCTCTAGCCATTGGCATAGTGGCAACTTGGCACGGATCGACCCCTGCTGTGCTACAAACCAAAACAAAAAGCTTATTTTCGTAGGTAGAGCAAAGGTCGACCCATAGGCGTGCCAGTCCTAAAATGTCTGTGTTAACGTGCCATCCAAAAAGAAACGATGTAGTGGTCGTCCCTTCATATCCAAAACTAATTTTCTCTCAATTTAATTTTTAAAACTTTCAAAAAATATTATTTGCATCTCCAACTTGATGAAATGCTAATTTTGGCATTCTCCAAACATCTTTATCTATTCAAAAAATTTTAACCTTCCTAAGATACAAATTCAAATTTCTCTAACTTTGTTTATAATTAACATGGTAGAATATCTTAGAAATGATGGACAATCTCAAAATCTAACCATATAATCTGAATCAAGCTCAATAATTAATTTTTTGCACAATTAATAAAAATTGTAACATGTGCATTCAGATTAAAAAAAATTGTAACATTAATTTTAAAATAATGTAATCCAACAATTGATGATTACAAAGTTTTTTAGTAAAAAAAATTATGTACAAGTATCATAACTATCAAGAGGCTTATATATCAAGATACTGGGGCCTCTTTCGCATCTGCCTCTCGTAAACATATGTCACTCGGGCTGCTGTTGTAATGACTCAGGCACGGTATCGATCGATGGAGAGAGAGATGCTGGCATGCTCGATCTATCAGTATGTGCCTGACGTCTACCTCAAAAAACTCTCAGTCGACCCCTGCCTCTAACCCTCCTATGCTGATCGATGTGCTGCTCATCGAATCGATACGATGTGTCTTTCGACTCACTCATTCTCTGTGATATAGACGCATCATCTATAGGGAGATCGAAATTCGAGAAGCCAGGATATGAGGTGTACTGAACATATGATGAGATATTCGGATCATCCGTTGATGGTGCAGTCTGAAGTCATCTATCTTCTGAGATAACTTGCATAGTATCGATAAGTTTGCACATAACATCAGCATAATCTATGATACCCATATAACACTGTCCATCCAATTGATTCATCTGAAACAACAGCTAATGTTCCTTTGTATCAGTCTAAAATTATGTTAATCTCCATACAGTCACGTGCCACGTAATGGCACAAACGTCATAAAAATCATGACTAACCACTATGGCACTCACCTTCACAAATGGCAAACACCAGAGGATAGATACTCCAATTTTCATCCCTACTCATAGCTAACATGACAGTACCCTTATATCGATCGTATAGATGCATTGCGTCAATACTAATCTGTGAGTGGTAGAATAGGAAGCCCTGAATGCATAGACCAAATACCTAAAAAATTCGATGGAACACCTCTGTGTTTGACACCATCGTAGAAATTTTTGCAAAATCTATCACGGTCCTCTCGTTGGCACTACAAACTACAGCTAATTAAAGACCCAATACGTTATAAGACTCCGTCCAATCTCCAAACAACTCATCTATAACAAGTTGTTTAGCTATCCATGCCTTCCTATAAGATACCTCGCACTATCATGTATCATGTACATAAGCCTGGTAGGATGATATTGATATAGATATCTCTATCCTAATTGATTCTCTAATGATATTGGTAATCATATGTGTATCAAGCTGTAGATGATCTCTCATCACATCTGTATTCAAGCATGTGTAAGGCCCTTTATAGACCATAATCTCCCATCACTGCATCTTGATCCGAAGGAATGCATGAAAATGCCAACTATAAGTATCAAATTATTTACACATGACGCTCCATTTACCTCTATCTGACTTGACGATTTTGAAAGGATGGTGGGTGCGAATAGCATACTATTTTATGGTACGTTGGACCTATTCTTTCAATCCGAATATCATTTTCTTTCTTAACTCTTCATTTCCATCAAAAAATGGATGTTCTGGCAACACTCCATGGGATGCGGCCTCATCATCATCGGATGCATCAACTAACCCAAATTCATAAACAAGAGATGCCTCATTTGGTAGGACATCTTCTTCCACACTGGACTCTCCACTATTACTACCATCAGACTCCGCATCATCATCCTCATCTTCGTCATTAGTAGAATTAGGATCATAACTAATAGCGACTTTATTTTCGAATAAAGTTATATCAGCTGCTGCGGTTTTTAATCCTCCAACTCAGACATGGCATGCATGTAGCTCATTAAGTGATACATGGTCATTAGCTTCATGCTCCACAGGCTTCATGGTAGCTACCACATAACTAGGACCAGCCCCCGCATCATCAAATGCAGCATTACTCCAATGTTGATATGCAGCCTCTTCTCCTACCACGCACTGATGATTATCAATTACGGATGCTCTTGGTCCACCAACCGTACATGTCAGGGTGCCTTCATACTCATATCCAGCTTCATCGGCCATTGGAGATGCATCAAGTAGAGGTTCCCTCATGTCTGACTATATAAATGGAGCAGATACAGGCTGAGATACACTCACATGCTGTTCATCACACCCGAAACTCCTACCGCCATCGGCTCGATAAAAATTTTAATTGCTAGAAAAATTTTCTGTGATGGGATGCCCAGGACGATATACATTGTCTGATAGTCTTCAATAGGTACAGCCAAATATTGTCCAATCATATGAATCGAAAATCTATACAGTAGAAAAACTTCACATTGATTGGGGTCCCATCTAGTGACAGCATACCAGATCCGCACAACTTCTTGGTATATTGCGTTACGGTCTACCATGGCTATCCGGATCCTTCCACCATCATAATATGCACCATTAGCATCATAACTAATCCTCCCATCCCAATGAAAAGATAACGGTGACAAGTTTTGGATCCATTTTTTAAAAAAATATTATGAGAACTAACTGCATAAATAGATGAAATTACAAGACACTATTTGTAGATTCTTTATATAAGAACATCATCTCACATTTTTTATAATAAACTCCTAAGTTTGAAATGCATTGTAGATACAATTCAAACTTGAGTCCCTAAGTTTGAAAGGTAGATATTCGGCAATGAAAGGATCCAACCCAAAAATTATAGGACAAGTCCTAAGATTGAAATACAAACCATTGATTTGGTATCATTTATATTACCATAACAACCGAATCTATAAATTAAAAATTTTTGTCCACAAAGAAGAATCCTATCTATCAAAAATCTCCAAACCCAAAAACCCCAATTGGAACCTAATAAACACCCTCCAATCTTCTTGAGGTGCTCTCCCTCCCCACATATCTACCAAAAAAAATGAAATAAAAAGAATAACAAGCAAAAATAAACACCTTACGGTCAAAAATCAGGCTTTGGTGGCCGAGAAAGAGGGAGAAGATAGTGATAAGGATATTTATCTTATATTCGACGAAGTTGAGATATTCTAGTGAACTTGAAGGAAAATCTTAGAAGAAAAAGAAGAGAGGAAAATGACTTTTCTCGATGACAGACAATGGGCAGTGGTGGGAGATTTCACAGGGGATTTGGTCTCTTTAAATAGAAGTGGAGGGGGGAGGAGTTTGAGTCCCTCTTGGACTCCGATTTTGACTCCGATAAGAAGTTTGAGTATTTTTCTTCGACCGCTTAAAGCTTTTAGTCCAGCAAAATATATTTTTAGAGGGAGAAACTTGTAGAGAGAAAATAAGATTTTCTTAGGGAGAGAAAATAGAGAGAGAAAGTGGATAGAGAAAGTAGAAAAAGAGAGAAAGGAGAGAGAGGGGAGGGACTCTCTTCTCTTTTTCTTTCTTTCTTTCTTTCTTTTTTCTTTTTCTTATGTATCAATATAATTTTTTTTTAAAAAATATATTTTTTAAAAATATATTTTTAAAAATATATTTTTAAATATATATTTTTAAAAAATATAATTTTATGTGTCAACATAATCTTATGTATCAACATAGAATGGCACCCCTAATACTTATGTATTATTTTACTATTATTATATAGATTGTACATACGGTGTGTATAAAATTTTTGTACATAGTATGGACTGTCTCTGACCAAATTGGAGCTAGGGGTGGGCGTACAAAATCAAAAAATCAAATCGAATCAGAAAATCTATCCGAACCGATCCGAAATTCTTGGTTAACCAAACTGATCGGTTCAATTTCAGTTTGGCATTTTTAAAAAAATCGATTATCCACTTTGGTTTCAATTTTGTGGCCTAATTATTTCACATAAAAAAAATTTATTCTACCAAACCTTAAAAACTTTTCTCTGAGTTCTCTCCATCTTTATCTCTTAGCCATATGCTCTCTTGCAGAATCTGGGAGCTCCAAACAAAAAGACAAAGGAAGGACCATAGTAAAAAAAATCACCACCTTTTATTATTTTCATGTCCTTTCTCTTTATATATATATATATATATATATATATATATATATATATATATATATATATATATATATATTGTTGCCCAAGGATGGCTACCCAACAGAGGGAGAGGGGTGAATTGGGTATTCAACAATTTAAAAAATAATTATATAGAATAAGCTACTAAGTACTTAATGAGTCAAATTAAAGGATATACAATGAATGAGAATAGTAAAAGAATAAGCACACAATCATAAATACTATAATTTTATAGTGGTTCGGTGCCAAACTCAGGACTTACGTCAACTCTCCAAGTAAACCATTTGAAAATTTAATTATAATCACCAAGTTTGATTACAGTTCGATTATTTTCTTTGGGTTCATAATCCAATCCAGTTGGTTTTAATCTTAGCTCACCAACCACAACTGTACAATGATTATTTTCTTAGGCTAACAATCAATCTTGATTGATTTTAACCTTAGCTTATCAATCAAATCACTACAAGCATCCAATTCAAAGCTTGGACCAACCCAAGTTTTTCACCCCAAAAGACTTAAAAAAATATAAATGAAAGTAAGTTTAAAGAAAGAAAGAAAAACTCAGTGAAGCCTCAAAAGAAGAAATCTTGAGTTGCTTGCTGCTTGCTTGATTTCTTCTCCTGGAATGCTCGAGAGAGGTAGGTGGAGATCTTTAATACTTGTGGCTTGAATCTCTCTCTCTTTGAGGATGGTGGAAGGACAAAAAATTTATCTGGAAATCTCTCCTTTACTTCACTTTTTGGCTCACAAGTACTTCCCTCTTGAATGCACAAAGAACTCTTCAAAGGTATTCAATATGTGTACAAAAATTGATGTCTTAAATGCTCCCAAATGATTCCTTATATAACCCTGAGGTTTCCCACCATCTTAAGTCTTGGAATGGTTGCATTTAGTGCTTTAGCCATTAGAAGAGAAAAACTAGCCATTGAAAGATGTTTTGGATAAAAAGCTGAAGTTTTGAAAAACTAGTCATTACGGTCATTGGGTCGACTCAACTTTCTCTGAGTCGGCTCAGTTCCTTACTGAATCGACTCACAAACCTTCTGGATCGACTGAGTATCAGGTGGTTGAAATTGACTTTTTGTCTTGACTTCTTCACTGCATCTTGGTCGGCTCAGGCCCCGTTTGGATCGGTTCAGTTGATCTCTGAATCGATTCAGTGACCACTTAGTTGGCTCAGCAGACTTAATCCAAAATTGTATGTTTCTATCACTGTCTATCTTCTGAGACTAGGTTGGCTCACTAATTTTCTAAGTTGACTAACATCCTGTCTGCAAGAGGCTCTTTCGATGCTTATGTTAAGGATCATGCAAGAGGCTAAAATGAGAGCCAAGCTGGCTCTTCCCCATGGTATGTTTTTTATTCTGGTGTTTCAAGACTTTGGAGTTGATGTGGTAGGAGAGTCATCCAAGATATTTCAACATTCTGATACATACAATGAAGAGTCAATGAAGAGGATGAAATTCTTGAAGGTTGAGGGACAATGGGTTAGAGTTGGTGAGGAAGAGGAAGTTAGAGGTGTGCTGGAGCCAGTACCACATGCATCCTGCAGATCCTATAGTTCAACCAGACCTACCAGAGCATCCTGTGCCTGCTACATTTTCATCCACTATTTGGATTGATGAGGATCAGGTAGAGAAGATCATGTAGCATGTGTTTGATCGGATTTTTGGATGTCTTTCTTCATTGGTAAATAATATTATAAGAGAGATCTTTATCGAGCAGCGTTCTTCTATGCCCATAGATCCAGCTTCCTCAGCCCCTCTCGATCCTAGTTTAGATTAGGTTGCATGTAGTTGCTTTATCATTTTGAGCTTTTTGTTTGTTAATGTCTTATGTTATGATCAAACTTTTTTTTAAGAATGTTATATGTTGTATGCTTTTTTGGACTCATTGTATCTTTTTGAATGAATGAATACAACTTGAAGTTTGTTTTTCTTTATATGTGCAATGTCTCCTTTATGGATGTTTGATAATATCTATCTTTTTGATAATGACAAAAAAGGAGAGAAGAATGTGTATTAATTAAAATTACAAATTGATGAAACAAGGAAAAGTAATAATTTGGAATAAAGTAAAAACCCTAAAGAATATTTGACACATAGTAACGGGGAGTAACAATAAATTACAAATAATTTTGGATATGATTATCATACTCAAGGGAAGTACATATAATTTGATAAAATGTGAATGTACATGATGTAATTTGAAATTTGAAAGAAAAGTTATACTCAAAAGATTTTATCATCATCAAAAAGGAGAAGATTGTTGATCTCTGGATTGATTTTGATGATAATAAAAATAATTGAGTATAAATTGTTAAGTTACTAATATTGTTTATGAAGATGTGTAGTTTCAAATTTCAAGTGCTCACAATTTTTAAGAATTTTTCATCAACTAGATGAAGAACCACCACTCAAGAACTTAATGAAGAAACTCTAGACTAGACACATCTTACAAAAAATTTTAATGAAGATTAAATCAAATTAAGAAGATAAGTTTAGTCTAAAAAAAAATTAAAGAAGAAAGGCTGTCTAAGAACCTATGGCATACTTGGCACGCCAGCTGAATCGACCTAGTGAAAGCTTGAGCTAACTCAATTTTAGTGTAGATAAAAGACAGAAAGCTATATTTTGAAAGATAGGAGATTTAATCGATCTAAAATTCAAGTGAGCCGATCCAGACAGGATCTTAGTCGACTCAGTCAGAAAGATAGTTGATCCAATCTCAGAAGGCAGCAAAAGATAGAGAGCTAAATTTTCAGATAATATTCAATGAGCCGACCTAGTTCCTATTGAGCTGACTCAGATAAGGAGTTAGTCGATCCAGAGGATCAGTGATAGAAACGTAAAATTTTGGATCAAGTCTACTGAACTGATCAAGTGGTCACTAAGTCGACCCAGAGATTAACTGAGCCGACCTAGACAGGACTTGAGACGATCAAGATGCAGTGAAGAAGTTAAGACAGAAAGTCAATTTTTAGTCACCTGATACTGAGTTGACCTAGAGGATTTGTGAGTCGACCCAGTAAGAAACTGAGCCGACTCAGAAAAGGTTGAGTCGATCCAGTGACTGTAATGGCTAATTTTTCAGAACTTCAGTTTTTTGCCCAAAACATCTCCCAATGGCTAGTTTTTCTCTTCCAACGGTTAGAGCATTAAATGCAGCCATTCCAGATGACTTAAAGTGGTGGAAAACCTCAGGATTATATAAGGAATCATTTGGAAGTATTCAAGATATCAACTTTTGTACACATATTGAATACCTTTGAAGAGTTCTTTGTGCATTCAAGAGGGAAAGTACTTGTGAGCCAGAAAGTGAAGTAAAGGAGAGATTTCCAGACAAATTTTTTGTTATCATCAAAATCAATCCAGGGATCAACATATGTAAAGTTATAAATCCATATAGAGACCTCCTCCCACTTTTCTCAGGTCAAGATTCTCTTATCTCTTTCTTTTTCTTTTTCTAATCTTTTTAATTTCCCTCCAATTTGGCTGAAGGTGTCATATGTGTTGTTTTTCATCAATAGCTTGTTCTTTTTTAAGATGGACGGCCCACCAGGGGTCTATAAATGTTAGGATTTTTTTTTTAATTTTTTTTATCCCATTTAATATCCTGATCTTTTGATAATTATTATTGAGATTGTCCTGACATATGGTGCCATGGTTGCAAAGGATTTTTCATATTCTATCAGAGCATGGACACCTTTGTTCATTGCAAGCCAAAGCCACTAATAGATAGGCATAAATAGAAAAGAATTGACGGGATGCATAGAAATTTGTTTTTAGCTCTGAGATAGACGATGCTGGTTTCGTCCGATGCTATTATTAGCGATGGAGCAGGATATGAATCTCAACGTAATCATGTAAGAGAGAATTTGAAGATAAAATTATTTATTCTTTTTGGATTTGAAATAAATATTTTTAACTGTTTGTAGCTCTATAGTTAATATATATACTATTCTTGATAAGTGCTGAAATAGGTTTAAAATCAAGATATATAAAGTTGGCTATGTATATAAAGAAATGTCATGTTACTGAATTATTTTACTTGCAGATTGTAGATTGCAATTTTTATTATTTTTTTATCATTTGTAGGTTTGAATAGATGGTTTTATTGAATGCCATCAATCAAGTATGCTTTAAACTAATAAACTATTCATGGGTTGGAAGCCATCAATCAATCTTTCTTATTTTTTAATAAACTATTCATAAATTGTAGAAGCCTTGTGGTTTTTGTTTTTGTTTTATAGTTGCCAAAAAGTATCTCTTTTTTTTCTTTTGAAATTAACTTAACTTCACCTTTTTCTTTTCCATGGTAGATGTCAAGTATTGGTGATAATACAAAATCAATGGTGGAGAGTCTTAGTACCAATCCTATTCCTGCACTCTCTAATGTTGGCTATTCAGCAAAGCCTCCTAAGAGTGGTGGAAAAAAAAAATTTCTTGGGTGTGAGAGCACTTTACCAAAATTGATTGTGAAGGTCCAAGTGAGCAAAGGATGACATATAACTATTATAGTAAAGATTTTGCTTGTCCACCTGCTAATGGCACTAGTTGTTTACATAATCACTTAAATAGATATAAAAAGTATCCACGCAATCAAGTAGATAAGAAGCAAAAGACTTTAACCATTCAACCTATAGTAGGAAAGGAGGGAAGCACTACACAAATACTAGCTGCTTGGGTTTTTGATCAAGAAAGGTGTAGAAAGTCACTTGCTAGAATGATTATCATTGATGAGTTGCCTTTTAAGTATGTTGAACGTGAAGAATTTTATGATTTTTGCAATAACATGCAACTATATTTTGAAGTCCCTTCACGATGCACACTTTCTGAAGATTGCTATAATCTTTTTTTGCATGAGAAGAAGTTGAAGAATTTTTTTTAAAAATTATCTTTTAGAATTTATCTCACCACAAACACATAGACTTTTGTGCAAAATCTTAATTATATGTGCCTCACTGCTCACTTTATTGATGATAATTGAAAGTTGCACAAAAAGATCTTAAACTTTTGTCCAATTTTTGAGCATTCGGATGAAGTAATTGGAAGAGCAGTTGAGAGTTGTTTGCTTAATTGGGGTACTAATAGAGTAATGACAATAACAGTTGATAATGCTAGCTCAAATGATATGAAAATTCAATATTTTAAAAAAAGATTTAATAGTTAGACAGGGACTGTCTTAAAGGGTGAGTTCTTACACATAAGGTGTGCTGCACATATCCTAAGCTTGGTTGTTAGAGATGGATTATCGGAGGTGAATGATTCTATTGTTAAAATCTAAAGTGTTGTGAAATATGTTAGATCTTCTCCGGCTAGGTTATAAAAGTTTAAAAATTATGTGGAGAAAGAGAAAATAGAGTGTAAGAGTATGGTTTGCATGGATGTAGAAACAAAATGGAATTCTACTTTCTTGATATTAAAGACAGCTCTTAAATTTTAGAAAGTGTTTAAACTGTTGGAGAGTCAAGATTCTAAATATATGGAAGAGCTTACTAATACTGTCAAAAATAAAAATAATATTGATGTGCCTAATAAAAGTGATTGGAATTATGCATACAACTTGTTGCCATTCCTCAGGATCTTTTATGATGTCACCACTGAATTGTCTAACTCACATTATGTCACTGATAATGAGTACATAAAAAAAATCTTTAGCATCAGAATGACCATCTCTAAGAGGTGCACTTTGGAAGATATTGGTATAAGTTTGATGGCTTCCAAAATGAAGAGGAAGCATGACAAATATTTGGCAAATATTGATAACATCAATCTTTTATTATTCATTGCTGTAGTTGTTGACCCTCGTTACAAGTTATAATATGTGAATTGGATAATTGGTGAGTCCTATGAACTTGAAAAGGCAAAAATATTATGGACACAGTGCGATAGATTTTGAATTCTTTATTTGATTTGTATAGTTCCATACAATCATCTTCTAATGTACAATCAAATATTCAATCTTAAGAAACATGTGAGATAGAGGTTAATACTGTAGAAGATGTTGCGAATTTCATGGATTCATTGTATACAAAGCAACAAATTGGCCAAGAAAATGTCGAGAACAAAAATGAGTTGGATAAATATTTAGGAGAGGAGTGTGAAGACTGTAAGAATAAGTCCTTTAATGTGTTGAATTGGTGAAAAGTTAATTCTTTCAAATATCGGATCCTTGCATCTATGGCTCGTAATATGTTGGCCATACCAGTATCAACCGTTGCTTTAAAATTAGCTTTTAGCATCGGAGGTCGTGTGCTTGATCCATTTTGTAGCTCTCTAATGCCAAAAATGGTAGAGGCTCTTGTTTGTGAATAGGATTGGTTGCGAAAGAGCTTGTATTTCATTTTATGCGGAGGAAATGGTAGATGACGTGGAGTCAATAGATTCAGGTCAGATTTTAAACTTTTTTTTTGAACAAATTTAATGTTTCATTGTTATGTTTATATTTGTATATGTCTTACTTTTCTTTAGATGCATCATGTATAACGGATGAACATCATGTTATCATCATTAATGATTAAGTATCGCATTTGAAGGTAATATTATGAGCTTCTAATAAATTTATTAATAATATTATTTTTGATTTATTTTATTATATTGCATAAGTTCTAACTTCTAACATATTTTATTTTTATATTTTATAGATTTGTCGAGCTTTATTGGATGGCTTTCATTTGAAGTGATTTATGATAGAAAGAAGATATGAGATCCAATTTGGAGTTGTGAGTTGTGACTTATGTTCGTGCTGCTTAAGAACTTAATTTGTATAATATTTTAGATGTATTGAATAATTGAAGCTATACTGTTGTGTATTTTATTTGACATTTGAGATCGTATTTGATGGTATTGTATACTTGTTATTTGGTGACTTTTTATGACACTTATCATGAAAGGATTTTAGTAATTAAAATCATGCTGCATGATTTTATATGAAGTTATTATTATTATTATTTTTATATTAAAATATCTTGTTATATTTTATTTTTAAGATAGTTATAATTATGAAAAAGATTAATCAAATTTTTGAGGTTGACAACAAGATTAATGTGGGAAAGATTGGATTTAATTTAATTTTTTTATAAATTATAATTTAAAATAGATTTTATAAAAAAATTAAAAAATCGAACCGATCAGACCGATTAATCGGTCAACTGATTAATAGGTCTAATCGGTTCGATTTCCATTTGAGTTTTTTTCTTAGAACTGATAAAACTGATTCGACTTTAAAATTAGAGTAACGGTTCGGCTGATTGAACCGTGCCCACCACTGGTTGGAGCTCACTTTCCCAGCAATGTACCGGTCAGAAGCCGCTGCGCCCACGTAGCCGGCGGGTGACACGTGACCAGATCGTCCCGCAACACGCGTCGCGCACCGCCTTTCCCCTCTCCCCCTCCCAAAGCTTCAAGAAGCCTGAAAACCGGGTTCAAAAAACCAAAAGAAAATGCCACCTTTCGGCTCCTGTTCGCGCTTCCGCGCTCTAAACTCCACCGCCTCTCGATGCCTCCACGCCTCCCTCGCGAGGCCTCAGCGGCGGACGCCTCGCCTGGACGAGGTGGGACCCATGGCATGCCGCCTCGGGTCCCGCTCCGTGGTCCGCTTCCGCGGTCCCGACACCGCCAAGTTCCTCCAGGGCCTCCTCACCAACGATGTCCGCCCTCTTGCCCGGCCCTCCTCCTTGCCTTCCTCTCCGTCGTCTTATTTCCCGACGCCCAACGTCGCCCACAAGATCTACCCGCCCGTCTATGCGGCGCTGCTCACCCCCCAGGGGAGGTTTCTTTACGACCTCTTCCTCTATCGGCTGCCGGCAGCCGAGGAGAAGCTCGACCGGACGGGATCCGGGCCGGGTTCGGGCGACGAAGAGGAGCCTCTTACCTTGCTGGCTGATGTTGATGCAGCAGTCTTGGATGAGCTCCTGGATTGCTTCAAGAAGTAAGCTCTTTGATCCCTTCCAAATGATTCCATACGTCTCTTCTTTAAATGATATTCAGATTCAGATAGGAATCGGACTCTTTGTGTATCTTTTCCTTAAATAATGATGGTTCCTGAGTAAATTCTTGACATTCTATGGGGTGATAATGAAATTTTGGACACTAATTGTATAGTGTTTGAGTTGGCAATTCTTCGAATGGGTAATGGACATGTTGACAACATATATTCTAGTAGAGACCTGGTACTGTAGGCTTGAGATTGACCTTAATGCAGGAAAATGAATTAAATACACATTGGTGTTTAAGTTGGCAATTCTTCGAATGGGTGATGGACATGTTGATAACATACATTCTAGCAGAGACCTGGTACTGTAGGCTTGAGATTGGCCTTAATGCAGGAAAACTTTGAAGTGAAAAAAGGCACTGTTAGTAGGTTCAAGACTATCAAAACACGTAATTTTTGATTTTAGGCATTTTAGTTGTATCTATCATGATATTGGGTGTGGATCTTCAATTTGGATGCCCCACTATTGGTTTTGAGGTCAGGATGGTAGATACCCTCTCCTCTTGGGAGGGGCAAAGTCCATCTCTTTCTACATGCATGTAGATATACTCTGAGAAAAAGGTCGAAGCCCCTTAGAAAAGAAAGGAAATATGTTTTTCTGAAAGTGCACCCTAAACTTGCTCAAAGTCATCGGCATAGAAGAGGGGCTAATTTTCTCTTTTTTATATAATTGGAGCTTTCACATGCATCATCGTGGAGAGCCTGATTCTTTACTTCTACAAGTATAGTATTTTGTTTCCCCACCGTGTGTTAGTTCCCAAAAAAATGCAGATGTTTATTTCTATGATATTATCCCTTCAATCCTCCATCTCTAACTCTAGGTGTAATTCCACTAATTTGCTCTGTTTCACTTCTCTTCAGAATGCATGTTAATATGTGAAATCATTGTAGTTGTCCAAATCAATGATTAACTGATGATCACTGGGACACCTATTTTTAGTTAAAGAATTTGTTTGATGCAGCATATGCACCACCATTCAAATCTTTTGTGCCTATGGCAGAAGGATTATTTCTCAACTCCAAAAATGCTTCACATCTCTTAAATTTCTTTAATTGTGAACATTTACCTAGCCTAACATCATATCAACTACTGTTATTTTGAAGCATGATTTTGAATAACCAGAAGCCTATATTCCATTGAAAGGAGTTCGATACTCAAGGATAGGTTTAGGAAGTTATCTTCTTTTTTGGTGCTTCAAGCCTTGCAGGCTTGATCCATGACTTCCCTTTGTTAAGGTCCCTCTGACCCTTTTTTGGGTGAACATCCTTGTAGATCATGGTGGGTTGGTTTGATTGTTGGAAGAGCCTCTGTTCTCCACCAATTTTTAGAAGCTGCAATTCGAGAATTTGTGAATCATCTAAATGCATGAAACATCTCCAGCTTGTTAATGTGTCTCACCCAGATCTTTTAGAGCTGGTCCTGATAACACTAAAGATGTGCTTAGCAGTAACAAGTGCATTCTCCTTAACAACATTGATGCTTGAAGATTTCTTTAGGAGAAAATAATTTAGTTGCATATTAAGCTGTATCAAGCTGCTCAATCTCAAACTATTATGTGAAAGGGGTGTTGGAGATTGATTTGAGCTTGACAACAGATGTTCAAGCTTCACTCATTTATTAACTGAATGAGTTTGTTATCAAGCCACGCCCAGCCTTTATTTATTTTTCCAAGCCCTGCGCATTCAGCCTTTCCTTGTGTACTAGTTGAGCTTCAAGTCATATTTGAGCTTGTCTTATTTATTGGTTGAAAATAAATTAATGAATTAATCATGATATGAAGGCATGCAGCTTGTTTCATTTGCAGCCTCTGTGTTCAATGATTGATGGTGTTTAGCTAGTTTTTGATTCTTGTATGATGATGTCAAATGGCAGCTGTTCTAGTAGAAATGTTGGATTTGTATTTTAGTTGAATTGAAATTTCAAGATTCTTGTCATTGGATTGGTTATTCATGATACATTTAAAGAGTATATGGTGGAGGAATAAGAATACTTATAGTATCATATTGTTATGGAAGCTCTAGTTGATCCATATATCACAACTTTTTATTCTGTAGTTTATCTTCTAAATATATGCTTCATTTCCTTCCTTGGGATTACATAATTTATTATGTGGGCATAGCAAGGTTGCAATAAGGTGAACTTTTGGGCATTAGAATGGGTTTGCTTTGTTGACTATGGATTTATTTTTTTCTTTTTTCTTTTTCCTTGGGGTGGGGGGCTAGTAGGATGAAACTGAAGCTGAAACTGTGAGTATGCAGCTTAATGAGTTTTTTAAGCTTATTTCTGCTGCTGAAGCAAAGGATGTATCTTCTATATTTTTGTACATAATTTAACTGGATTGCCCATGCAGCTAATTGGGTCTGTTGACCTGTGTATTAAGCTGGATCCTCTATGATTGCAGATTCCATTAGTTATTAAAAATTTTCTAACATTAGTTTCATGTAAAGTTAGATTTCTACTGGTTACAGCAACACATGCATGGAAAAATAGCAAAAGCATGAGCTGAATTCCTAGTGCATAATTAGGTGTTATATGTTGTTTTCTCTGTATAAAATTGGTAGCCATATAGTGTAATTCATATTTTTCAGAGTTAGCAGAAAATTTTTGATTGTTAAATTATACAATTAAGAAAGAAGTGGTCTGATAGTTCCTTTATACATGTGCAATAGATATCGATTGAGATCCAAGGTTGAGATAGAGAATGCAACCAATGAATTCTCTTGCTGGCAACGGTTTGGCAATAACCTCTCTGACACTGCATCATCAGTTCAAGAACCTGAGGCCTCATCAGTTGGATGGGGAAAAGGTGTCGATCGTGCAGGTCAAGCAGCTGCACAAGGAAGTAACCTCGGTTGGCAATGGTTCAAGGATCCCCGATTGGATGTTCTAGGATTTAGAGGAATCTTCCCGTCTAACATAACCCGTAAGATTAGTGACACACACACAAAGTGTATTTGCATCAGCATGCTGTTAATTAAT
Source organism: Elaeis guineensis (assembly GCF_000442705.2). Classification (NCBI taxonomy): domain Eukaryota; kingdom Viridiplantae; phylum Streptophyta; class Magnoliopsida; order Arecales; family Arecaceae; genus Elaeis; species Elaeis guineensis. Next base: position 22,414,871 of record NC_026004.2, on the reverse strand, counting down.
TATACATGGCTCTTGCTTGCACCAATTAGGTATATATGGTTATAATTCACATCATCTTCAAACATTAAAACAACATTTGTTATTAATTTTTAGTATAATTTTTCATTTAATCATTATAACTTCTTTTATAGCACCGCTGGTTGAATCTGACAAGGAAACTGATGAACAAAATTATCTTCTGTGGAGATTAGAGAGAGGAGTTGCGGAAGGTTCAACTGAGATTCCAAAAGGTATGGTTATTTACATTCTTGCTGAATTCACCGCTTTCTCCTGCTTGTTGTTATACATGTAGCAGCAGTTTAAACTGATACTTTATTCTGCCAAGTTCATGCCGACAGGCTAAACCGGTTGTCTTAGAATCTAGTTGTAGAATCTAGTTATCATTGCATTCTGATACTTGAGGAGATAGAAAACATTGATGTTTTCACTAAATTATGAGCATATTATTTAAATTCTCTTGGGTTAAAGCAATAATATTTTAGAAGTATGACATCTCCAAATATATTTATAAGCAAGAAAAAAGGGAAAATAAATGCAGCAAGAAGGTGGAGGTTAGATATAATGATACTTTGCACATAGCCAACCCATCATAATATGGTCAGCAAGTTAATATGAAAAAGAGAGAAGGATGATGCAGTTTACATTTTACCCTTCACGTTAAGGTGAGATGATTCATGAATACATTCAAGGATACTAATATTAGACATGGTTTCAAGTGCTCACCTGTATTGGGCCGTTACTAGAGTTTAAGCATTGGGTCAGTATGCTCAGTACAATCTAGTGCACAGAATTGGTGTTCTAGTATGGCACAATGCATGTCAGATGGCAGCCATGCCGGCCATTTGCCAGCATCTCTTGTACTCATGGAATTTAAACCTTGATATTAGAAACTAGAAATGCTCATTTTAAGACTGCAACAAGTGAGTAGTTATTCTCGAATAACTAAACCAGAACACAGGGGGAAGTGCTTCAAGCTGAAATAATTGACTTTACAGATCTTTGGCACCATGACACCGTGAAAGCAATATATGGAAAGTAACTCTTTCAACCTTGGAGACTTCTTTGTTTTTGCAGTAGATATCTAGGACGTGCTCATGATTAGTAACATTCTATAAATTAGGTGCAACCATGTCTAACCACCCCGCCCCCCCCCCCCCCCCCCCCCCAAAAAAAAAAAACCCTGTAGCATCTTGAGAAATTCTGCACTTTGTAACCTCAAACAGAGTACTAGCAACTATTGAAGATTGACATTAGAGCGCCATTGTTTGCATAGAGTAGATGGAACTCTTGTGAGGTCAGTGATTGATGGGAGGAGCCTACATTTTGACAAGTCTTTGTTGGCGGATCATGACTGGCATCCATTGGTATCATTGCTTGGTGAAAAGGCTAGATGCAAGGTGAATTCTAGGTCCTTGGCTGAAAGGGCTAGCTGCAAGATTTAATCTATGACAAAATGTTAGGGTTTATACCATTGAAAAGTGGAGCAGTGGCTTAAAAAGTTGACTTCTAACAGTAATGAATCAGCAAAGTCAGATACTTCAGGGATAGATTGAGGTGGGGATGGGGAAGAAATTAGTGATCTGTGAGAGCATCAATATAATAAACCAGGTTAACATTTATAAGTGCCATGCTTTGCTTGTCCAGGAATTAGTTTTGTGTTTACTAAGCTTGTGAAGATATGAACCTTCTTGTTGGAACAAAGTTCATGGACTAGGCAAAGCCGACCAAGAAGGTGTCTAACTCCTTTTTGTTATTTCTAATTTGTTAAAACATGGTACTTATTTTGCCTTTAGTCAATGTGGAATGGTTGTAGGTGGTCTAAATATCTTATTGTGAAGGTAATGATGCTTCAACTTGGATCTAATATAAGATTGACAATGAGGGATTGGAAAGAGGTTCTGCGTAAAGATCTACTTCTATCAGGCCAGGCCATGTTCATACTAGGACAACTCAATAATAATGTCAATCTCTAGATCGAGCTTTGCTTGGCATCAAGCCAATTTTTCTAGCCCAATCTGATGACAAATTGGCAAGGCCTAGCCAACATTTTCATCACGGCCATGATCTCAGTTTGTATCAATATCAACCACCCCGCGATATGAAATAAATGAGAATCTTGGTCCTGTTATCTTGGCCGATATAAACATATAAAATCTTAGATATCAGCTAATAAAATATATTCACGTTTGTTGATATTTCTCAATCAATTTTTTTCTTCTCTAAATAGACTTTCTTAAATAGTATAACTTGAATCAATGCTTTAATACAGTTCTTAGTCTTGAATTTACCATATTGTCCAAGATTTTGATATCTCGATTTGAAAATATAGGCCGAGATCTCAAAAAATCTCAATTTGTTTAAATTTTTCCTAGTTTTTATATTAGCCAAGATAAATTGAGCTCTCGATTCTTCTTGATCTTGGCCACTCGTTGAGATGATTGACATATTAAGATTTTAAAATCTTGGTCCTAGCTTTACTCAATTTGATCCACCTTGTGCTAGATCTGCCATTTCCTGAGCACTAGTAATGATGGTGGAAAGAAGGGTGGGATCCAATGTAGAGAGAGTCTTGAAGTGGATGTGCCCAAAGTAGCATGCCACTACCTAGCTACAACACTAGGATAAAGAGAGCAAGGGGAGGGGGAAGGGAGAAATCAAGAGAGGGGGGGAGGGGAGAGAGAGGGGGGAGAGAGGGAAGTGAATGGAGAGGGGAGAGGAAGAGATGGAGGTTGTACTCTCACCTTGCTGATTAGATTAAGAATGTGAATGTATAAAACATTGGGTCTGGTTGAGACTAAGCCTATTTAGTTGTCGTGCCCGAGTCCAATCTAATCCAATCCAAATCCTGATTGGGCCTACATATTTGAGCCTGCCATTTAGGCCAAAATGCCTGCTTGAGCCGTCCAAGATCGAGCTAGGCATGCCAGACCTACTCAAGTCTAGTGGTGACAAGCAATAGCTTTCTTCTATCATAACTAAATCATTTATTGTGCATTTAAGTCCAGGATTTTAATCAGTTATAGCGCATTTAAGTCCAGGATTTTAATCATTTATGGTGCATTTAACTCCAGGATTTCATCTTAACAGTGGTTTGTTTGCTTACATATTTTATTTACAATTGAAAACTTACAAAGATGATGGGGACTATTAATTCTTTGTTAAAGTTGATTTTAGGTAGAGGCCGTTTTGTTATTTCAAAATTGGCTTGCAATGGATAATTTTTGGATGATTATAGTGGTGCATGTGACCTTAGAGTTCTTCATTGTTTTTGTTTTTATCTATACCTTATATTAGGAATATCTCGAGAGAAATTGGTTCCTTGGTATGTCTTCACAAAGTTGATCTATGTATGCATGCGACTTGTATATTTGAAGCAATGTGCTGGTGGACTATGATGCAATTTCTGAACAATACTCTTAATTCTTACATAAAGATTCCTGTGCTCTTTGTTACCAAGACCCTTTGGTTTAGCCTAAAGTACCTAACACTTGAAACAAATGCCGGTATGACACTCCGGCATAACATCATATGAAGAAATTCTTTGATATTGAAAGGATCCAAAGCATGAACACACTGCCCATGCCCAATACACGAAGCTAGGTTAATGTAACATAGCTAATGCTTTATGTACAAGTTTCAATTCATTTCCTGATTGTGGAGAATGGAGATACTAATTTGATGAGCAATTGTCGTTGCATATATTTTTGTGCATATGCATATGTACATGGATATTCTTTTGCTTTAAAGTATTTGGAGCTTGGCAACTAATTTTTGGTGTTGGAATAAGAGGTCCAACTGCCCTAACAATACAAGGTAATTATTGCCTCTTTTACATCATCTTCTATTTCCTCATACATGATCCTTATTCCGCTAAATCTATCCCCTTGTTTGTCACCACCACCTTAGCCATGCCTCTTGCCACCTTCACCATGTTTGACCATGTGGAAGATGATATATATGGATGGCAAAGTCATTGAGAAAACATTCCCTCTTCCCAGGTTGAAAATTGTGAGAGCGTGGATCAACTTGATCATTAATGACATGGTGGAAACCTAGCCCTGCAGATGGCAATGTCCAAGGAAGACAAGCTGGGTAGTGCTCGGCTGTAGGAAAAGGGACAAAGAAGGGGAAATAAGTTGGGGATGGTGGCGGCACCGAGATTGGAGAGACGTAGAGTTGGTGTGGAGTCAGCTTTGATGGTGGATTAGAGGGAGAAGGGATTTGGAAAGAGGGGAGTTTGAGGTGGTTACTACTGAGAGGAAGTTACAGGAGTAGGTATTTGAAGGGTGCCTAGAAGGGGAGATGGTAGGTGTTGGCAGGTTGTAGTGGTGGGACATTGGAGTTTCAATGTGTTAGAAGTGGTCCTTGAGGGGAGTAGATGATGGAGAGTGGTGGGTTGGGGCTAACAATGGAGGATCAGAGAGAGAGGAGGTAGGTGTTGAAGGTGCAAGGGATGTAAGGAGAAAGAGGGTTTTGTACTATTTAAGCACTTTATTGTATTAGACTATTTTAGTTATATAATCTTCTAGTGTATTAGTACATCTCAAATCTAGGAAGTATCTAACTCTACTAATATACATGCATACATAGGTTTCTTCTGATTGTGCAAATTATGTAGCATCATGTGTACATTAGGACCAGAAGAATTTGGAAGATGTTTGAAACTTTGAATGGAACTCAATCTAATGCCTCTTCAAAAGTAAATTGGTCATTTGATTGATTTTTGAAAGGAGCTGCTTAATAAATTGATATGGGTTGGATAATATCCTACCTGTTTTCAGCTCTTATAAGAATGCTTTGGTATAAATTTTTGTGCAAAAATTTAAAATATGCTGGTTTCTTCATTGACACCAATGCCATGATATATCTAAGAACTCCAAAGTCTAGCATCACTATCATAATTTTAGCCTATCAGACAACTGCTGCGGGATTAAGCATTAATGTAAATTGTGGCACCATAATGAGAAATTTGTTTTAGTTGAGTAGAAATCATCAATGGTTGGTTAGTATTCATGCTATACACCTCTTTATCAATGAGGAACTAAGTTTGGATCTTATGATGCCTTGTAAGTTGGAATTTCTTTTTTTTTAAAAGAAAAAAAATGCATTAGAGGCATGAGTATAGTAAAGCATGTGGTGATGGATTTGTTGTACCCTAGGCATGGCATACATGCAAGGATATCCTATGGAGATCTAATCACAAGAATTATAACTTGATAATTTGGCCGTAGTTGCAGCTTTGTACTTTTCGTTTTTGTACATGTTCAGTCCCTATGTTAGGTGTATTTGCATATGTGCTATCTACATGGTAAAAGGCTTTTTGGATTAAGACACCTGCTGCCTGCACCTAGGCTAGTATGAAGTTGATGCATAAGATTAAATAAACTGTTTATAGAGCTTCTATTGAGCTGGGCAGACTGGTACAAACTACAGACCATAGTTTATGCTACATATAAGAAGAGTAAACAGACTATATGAGCTTCAAATTGAGACATGCTAATCCATCGGTATCTAATATGCCTTGCTTTTGATGAGTTTAGATTTTGTGGATCATATTGTGATCCACAACTATTTTTATAAGCAGCTTAACAGGGCTGGGTATCCATCGGTATCTTTTTTGGATATTTCTTCTTAACCTAATATTGATCTCTTATGACTTAGTTTTCCCTCCATGTGCATGATCCAAGCTGCATGTTTGGGTTGTTTTTTTTTTTCTGGTTGGGATTGGGATTGGAGAATGGTGTTCTGTGCTTGATATACATTATTGACCTTTTCTCTATCAACTTAAGCTTTTGAAGTCTGGTAGTAAGTTAATACTAGTATTATGACTTAACATTTTATCTTTTTGGGAATTGGGAGGTAAGGGCTTCGATGTTCCTTTGCTGAGGTTTTTGCCACAACTTGATAGGCTAATTCAACTTAGCAGCTTACATTCAAGAAGGAAAACCAACATGACAGAGGTTCAAGAAATCATCCATAGTTCAAACTTCAACATTGTCTCTTTTTTACACATGGTTGTGATTTTCTGTTGCCCAGTTTCAAGCGCAGTTTATGCTACCTAAATTGCTTAAAAGCCTCCTTTCTTTTCCTTTTTATTCTTTTCAGGAAGGAAAATCCTACTTTATTTAGTTCTAGTTTTTATTTGTAAAATATCGATGACTGGTCAACACCTTATGTTATTATTTGTTTAAAATCATAATTTCTTAAAGGTTCTAAATTCTACTTGTAAGATACTGCAAAACTGGTCAACACCTTATTCGTTCTTTATTTAAATAGTTGCTTTTTCTTACCCAGGCGAGGCTATTCCTCTTGAATACAATCTTGCGGGTTTGAATGCTATCTCATTTGACAAGGGGTGCTATGTGGGCCAGGAGCTTGTTGCTCGAACACACAATCGTGGTGTCATTCGCAAGCGCTTGCTCCCAGTGAAGTTTGTAAATAATAAAGGAGAAGGTATTGGTTTCTGGATAGAAACTTAATAGTTCTTCCATTCGTATGAGTATGATTTTTGGTGTTTAGATGCTTATGCATTTTTCTCATTTTGATCAGAACTCGAACAGGCTGTATCACTGGGTTCAGAAGTAGTAGATAGCACTTCTGGTAAGAAGGTTGGGACTGTAACAACTGCTCTTGGATGTCATGGAATGGGCTTGCTGAGATTAGAAGAGGCCTTGAAGCAATCACCAACGTTGAGCATTAAAAATAAGGATGACGTGAGGATTAAGGTTATTAGACCAGACTGGTGGCCAGCTGAATGGGCTCAAGTGCATGAACAACAAACTGCAGCTGCTTAGTAGCTGAATTATGAGAACGAGGATTTGGCCATTTATCATCCAACTTTATGGGAAGGTAAAATCCAAGTCCACCGGCGAAATTTCTTGGAAATGAAACAAAAATAAGGACACCTTCAGTATCTAACATATAAGATGGGATGAGCTGCGCTTAGTATGGCAACTTCATGGAACAATCATTACAATTGTTGTATTTCATAATTTACAATAAAATTAGAAATGCAGAACGTCTTCTTGTTACTTGTATTAATGTACATTGAGGCAATCAGTAGATTGATTACTAAATTCCTTCAAAAGTTGTTTTAGTGCTTGTAGCGAATCGCGTTAGTTGGAGTGAGTTTGGTGTTTTGAATTCAAATTTACATTTTTGTAATAATATATTCTTTTTATTGATATAACCAACGCTATTGCCATGGAATGTCTTGCAAAAATGATATGCATGATTTTTCATCTAAATCGAAATCGTTACCGAGATATATGTGTGCGTAAATTTGCTCTTTTTGACCTGGCTGTATAAGTTGATATATCCCGAGTTATTGTGATCACTTGAAATTAAAATCATCGAGGAGGAAAGTATATCCGAATTTCAATATGTTGATTATATTATGTCAGCTAACATATCCAAATATTTGGTCCTGAAAGACAATGAAATACACTAACATGAATATCATTTGCTGCCATTGAGGAATGCCTTATTTTACATTTGGTAGGAGTTCCTATTGCCTGACCTAGTTGAAGTGCATACTATGGTTCCATGTGGAAAGGGCTTCCTGCTGATAGCATCATCCCTTACAATTTTATAAACTTGCGCAATAACCTTGTTTTTTGATATCATCTTGGCACTTGGTAGTTTGAGACTTGGCTATCTCCTCCTAAACTTGGTAATGTCCTCTGAACTGGTCACACTTACGAGCCATGCCTTTCAACCTAACAAAGAAAACACCGCATGAACACTACTGTACTGCAACATCAGAAGATGTGGAGGATTTGTAACAATTTGAGCTTATTCCGAGAGAAACCCAAAATAATATGTCCTCTCCGTAAGGAAAAATAATGATTTTCATTGAATCACTGTAGAAGGATATCGATGTTAGAATGGAAAGATTTATATCTAAAAACATTCAAGGATCTGCGCCCATAAGCAGGTTAGATGTCTCGTGAAGGGGTGAGCGGATCCTTACAACCAGTCACCTACTCCCAAGTACAAGTAGAAGCTTAGATTTTGCCGGCATCATGTTATGTGTTGTGCCATTGCATGATAGGTTGTATGTTAATGTTTTTGTTTCAAATTTAGTAGTCCATGTTACTGCTGCCATAATTTTATGTGCTGTGCCATTGCATAGCAGATCCCTTAGCCATGCCTTTTGCCGCCACCACCATGTTTGACCATGCGAAAGATGATGGATATGGATGGCAAAGTGATTGAGAAAACTTTCCATTGTCCCAACCTGAAAATGGTGAGAGAGCAGATCAACTTGATCATCTAATGACACGGTGGAAACCTAGCTCCACAGATAGCAATGTCCAAGGAAGAAAAGCTGGGTAGTGCTCAGGTGTAGGAAAAGGGACAAAGAAGGGGAGATAGGTCGGGGATGGCGATGGCACCGGGATTGGAGAGACAATGAGTTGGTGTGGAGTTAGCTTTGATGGTGGATTAGAGGGAGAAGGGATTGAGAAAGAGGGAAGTGTGAGGTGGCAACTGCTGAGAGGAAGTTACAACTTACAGGGGTAGGTATTTGAAGGGTTCCTAGAGGGGGAGATGGGGGGTGTTGGTGGGTTGCAGTATATTAGATGTGGTCTTTGAGGGGAGGAGATGATGGAGAGGTGGTGGGATGGGGCTAACAATGGAGGATCAGAGAGAGGAAAGGTAGGTGTTGAAGGTGTGAGATATAAGGGGAAAAATGGTTTTGTACTCTTTAGCCGCTTTGTTTTTGTATTAGATTATTTTAGTTATATTATCTTCTAGTGTATTGGTACATCTCAAGTGTAGGAAGTATCTAGCTCTACTATATATAATGCATAGATAGGTATATTCTGATTTTGCAAATTATGTAGCATCATATGTACATTAGGACAAGAAAATTTGGAAGATGTTTGAAACTTTGAGTGGAACTCAGTCTAATGGCTGTTCAAAAGTAAATTGGTTATTTGGTTGATTTTTTGAAAGGAGCCACTTAGGAAATTGATATGGGTTGGATAATATCCGACCCTTTTCCGGCCCTTGTAAGACTGCCTTGGTATAAACTTTTGTGCAAAAATTTAAAGTATGCTGGTTTCTTCATTGGCTTCAATGCCATGTTAGATCTAAGAATTCCCTAGTGTATTGTCACCATCATAATTTTAGCCTATCACACAGCTGATACTGGATGAAGCAACAATGCAAATTGTGGCACCATAATGAGAAATTTGTTTCAGTCATGCAGAAATTGTCTCCAGTTAGTACACACATAATGAGGAACTAAGTTTGAACCTTATGATGCCTGAATTTCTACTTTTTAAAAAGGGAAAAAAAGCATTTGAGGCATGAGTGTAGCATGTAGTGATGGATTTGTTGTAGCCTAGTCATGGTATAAATGCAAGGATATCCTACAGAGTTACCAGTCACAAGGATTATTACTTGATAATTTGGCTCTAGTTGCAGCTATATACTTTTGGCTTTTGTACATGTTCAGTCCCTATGTTAGGTGTATTTGCATATGTGCTGTGTATGTAGTAAAATTTTGTTGGATTAAGACACCTGCACCAAGACTAGCACTAAGCTGATGCATGAGATTAAATAAACTATTTGCAGAGCTTCTATTAAGCTGGGCAGACTGGTACAAACTACAGACCACAATTTATGCTACATATAAGAAGAATAAATAGATTTTTTATAAGAGCTTCAAATAGAGACATGCTAAAGCCATCAGTATCTAATATGCCTTGCTTTTGATGAGTTTAGATTTTGTGGGTCATATTGTGATCCTGAACTATTTTTATAAACAGCTTAATAAGGCTCATTTCTTACAACAAAAGATAAATAAATAAAAGATAGCTTGTATATAGGGGAAAAAAAAAAAAAGAATAGATGTGGTTAAAAGGAAGCTTGAACCAACAGGAATCTTATAAAATGATCTAAAATGTTGAATCATAACCATGCTTGCAAAAGTAACGAAACTGAAATTGTTCATATAGAAGCCAAATATCAATTTGCACCTGTTAAGTTCAATGTGCATGTCGATGCTGCATTTATGCGGTTCTACAGAACCATACTCTGAGGTGTTGTGACCTGTAAGAGTGCTTGGCTTCACAAACTAATTGCCTCATGCATTACAATCGACAAAAGCATTCAAGAGCATGCAAACAAAGACAGTGTATAGGTAGAGGCTGAAAGAGAGAGAGTAATCATGGTCTTGAGAAAATTTGGATAGAGTATTTCTGCGAAGTCCTTACTGAAACCATGTCGGAATGTTCAAGTAATCAGGATTTGGTGGGAGGGATGATTTCTTTGGGTTTTGGGGATCCATTTGCCAGATTTGGTGGCTTCAGGAGATCCAGGAGCCTGACCTCTATAGCTTCTTTACTCAACCCCTTGGAAGCTTGATGGCCCCAAGTATATTGGGACCCAGTGTTTTTGATGATGGAAGAAGCTTCTTTGGAGAGACAAGCAATGCCAGGTTCCACAAGCAAGCTCCAGCACCTAAGTCTAAGGGGCCAATTATCGAGGAACTGTCATCTGATGATGAAGAAGGAGATGGGGAGAGGACTGGTATGGAGAAGAAAGGTAACCCAGGGAAACATTCTAGGTCCATTAAAGAACTGTATGTTCAGGACCCTGATGAAAAAACTGAAGGTATAGGCCTGTTATCTTCATGATACCGTCATCACGGTTGGTTAATTGGAATGAACAATGTTGAAGCTTTCTAACTTTTTTTGTTTTGTTGCAGAGAAGAAGAGCAAGCACATGAAGTATGGCAATGAGTTTGGCAGGGCTGGTACATTGCTGTCATGGGCCCCAACATAAACTTTTCAGAGCTCAACAGCAATGCATGGTGGTCCTAATGGACTAATGGAGCATATTATACTTCATCTACGACAAGGAGGACTGGAGGTGATGGAGTAAGTAATCAGGAGATGTTCGAGTTTGTTTTTTCTCCAAGTTTAGTTATACTGCTGAATTTGTGTTGATGATCTTGGTGATCTGTTTCACTAAGGTTTTGCTTGTTTGGTCTGATAGGTTACTGTGGAACAGCAAAAGGAAGCTGATATGACTACATGTAGAGCAACCCACTGGATTTCTCGAGGAATTCATGAAAGGGTATGTTGGTGTGTAGATATTTAAGGTTATTGTTTTCTGATTGCTGTTTTGGCTTAATGTATGATTTTCAATGTTACTCCACTTGTATTTCCTTGATTTAGTGCATTGAGGAGTCATGATGTTAATAGTACTTGTATTGTGTTTGCAGGGTCATTCTGTAACAAGGAAGCTGAATTCAGATGGGAGGGCAGACACAATGCAGACATTACACAATAGGAATGAAAGTACGTATTTTAAAACTTAAGTTGTTGTTGTTATTGTTTTCTTCTGATATCTGGTTTTAACTTGCTTTACCTGCATTGTGCTGACTGCTGAGCAATAGATGAGTTGGATGGCTTTGATGAAGCATGGAAGGGGAAGGTAAGACAGCACCTGCCTGGATGGAATCCAGGGCTTGACATACTTGATAATGGCATGCTAGTAAGTACTTATTGCATATTATTTAATCGAGGCATTAGATATAATTCATAAGTTTTCCACTGATTGTGGTATTGCCTTATCGTATTTATAGATTTCTGTTGAAAGGCACCCCATTATTTACTAATTTAGATGTAGATTATACCTTGTGCGTGTTTGTTTGTGTAGATAGTTGTCTTCTCTTACTTATATTCCCTTGTCTGTTTGCGAGTTTATTGCCTTTTTGTTTTATATTTGCTCATTTGTGAGGAAATTTGAGGGTTGGGAATTGCAATTTAGACCACCCTATTTTAATTTCATGTTTGAACAGCGGCCAGGCCTTAGTTAAGTATTTTTCCTGTTTTCTTTTTCTGGGTTCCCTTAGTTTCTTTGTTTCTCGTTTTAAACCTGAATCTAACCTCACCAAATTCACTGCCACCTCTAACTGTAATGGGCGATAGAAACTTGGGCAGAAAACAAGGACAGCGATATTTTTAAATGCTAGAAACTTAGGCAGGAAAACAAGTAGAGCAACAAAAAAACTATTCAGTTCTTCAAAAAACTATTCAGGAGCTGGGCCCTTCCGTCCTGGGCCACTACAGGAAGTCCACAAAGAAAATTGAGGATGTTCACATATAAGGCAGCCCTTAAAAAATTAAGTACTTCAGAAAAAAAAAAATTTCAGAAGCTCACATATAAGGCATTCCCAATGGAGTTGGTAGGCTGTAGTTAGTTCAATGAGGAATGAGTATAAGCATGGGATAATGTCTTAAATGAATCTTATGCTATCAAATCCCAGTCATGTATACAACGGTTCCATTAAGATGGTGGAGTATTAGATTCCCTCCCCTGGTTCCTAGTGGAAGTTGTCTAGGGATTAAGTTAAAAGAAACTTAGGAGGGACATTTGTTCTCCATTTTTTGGCATTGAAGTAAAGTTGAGGGAATAAGGAAAAATAAAGGCTCATTATTTTTTTTTTGGAGATGTTTGAAATGTTGTGTATGATAAACCTATATAAGGGAAGAAGGTAGGATTACTAACCTGTATCCTACCATTACATAATTTTGCAATTTTCTTGGGTCAAAATGTTTTTTTTTTTCATGTTTATTGAATTATTTCTTTGTACTTTTGTTTTCCTGGCAACCTAACATTGTTTAAACCTGGTGTTTCTTGAGTTAGAACAAAATTGAACTATGATTAAAGTTAATAAGAAGGAAGAAAAAAGAGAAAAACAGAGATGAGAGTAAGGGGTATTTTAGTGCTTGCTGCTTTCATCGTATTTAGTTTCTGCCTAACCTCTTCCTAGCAGTTTTTACATGTTTAACCTGGCACGGATGGATGTCTAAGAGGTAAACTTGACCTTGCAAGGTCCACTAGCTTGTAAGGATGTAACATAGAAGGTAAGCTATTTTTCCCCTGCAATTTTTGACAATTTGCAGCTTTGGAGCCTTTAAAAAAAAAAAATAAAATAATAATAATAATAAAACTTCAGTGGCTTTGGATGATCAAGAATGTTTTTCTACATTAGAAAGCTTTGTGGTGTGGAAGGATCGTAATGATCATGATTATTTTCCTCTTTCCTTTAGAAGGCTTCGCAGCTTGAAAAGATCTGCATTCTGTAGTCCTGATTGGAGGAGGTAGTAAGTGGCGAAGTTTTCTATTTCAATTTTACCCTATATTTTATCTTGGCAGGTTGAAATTCTATAGGCAGGTTTGATCAAAAACCATCTTAAAATAATCTGTTAGATCTTTGACAAGTACAAGATATGGGCATGTGCAGTGCATGCTCTAAAACTGAATATAAAGATAAATATTAAAAATTTGATTTAAAACGGTATAAAATAACCTTAAAAACAAAGTATAGAACAGAGGAAGGATAAAACAAAGACAAAGTAGGCTTAAAGTCCATAACAACAAAATAAAAATGTTGAGAAAAAATAAACACAATAGAATATTTGATGCATGGATGTCATTGAAATGTTGTTTGTGTATGTAGGGCTATATATTCATATAAATGTTAAATACAATCTGCTCTGGTATGGTTATGTTTTTATTTCTCTCAGGAATTAAGAGTTATATATATAGAGAAAAAGGAGTGTTTATAACCCCTTTATTTTTTCAAAATCTGAAGGTTGATGATATCCTTAATAAGTATACTACTAAAGACTTCTGAGTGGCAAATATAAAATGGCAAAATTCATTAGAGTAATGTTGCGAGGTGGCTGACAAATGGCACAGCTATAACTAGAGATTGAGCTGGTGAGAGAGAGGGAGAGAGAAAGGATTTCAACCATGATAAGAAATTGAGTGATTCAAGTAAAGGTGCAAATGGAAGAGAAGGCAGCTAGATGGAGAGGAGAGACACAAGGGCCTAGTCTTACTCTGTTATTAAGAAGTTGAATATGATATAGATATCTTAGGATCAGAATAATTTTTTGTTCTGGATCTTAGATAGGATACTAATTTAATAGAAGGTTGGACTTGGAAGGTACTAAAAATTATAAATCTATTTCCTAATAATGTACAGATGATCATTCTAAATTGTCTTGTTTTCACTCGCAAAAATTGGAAAAGAAATGTCTGAAAAACCTGTATATCTATGAATTCTTTTTCTATGGTTTATGTTATTGCTCTCTGAAATTAATATCACGCAAAGTTACCTAGATAATGTTCTTTAAGCATTCAAATTTTAATCTTAGATTAAAATGTGATTTATGCAGAATACTACATTGTAAGTAAATATTTTTTATGCTTAAGAATAAGAAAGAATTTTAACTTTTTAAGTTTACTCACGTGTTATAATCCTAGCATCACCCTGCATGCTCTTGCACAAAATGGTAAAATACATGCAAAATGAATGCAAGCTTCATATTTTAGTACTCAGCTGAATTTTCAAAACAATGATTTTGGTTTTAGGGGTTTAGCATGTGGATAAATTGTCTATAAGATATGCTTTTGTCGGATGTAGAGTTGTCAAAATGGGCTGGCCCAGTCCACAATGGTCTAAAATTTGATGGGCTGGGCCTAGGCCCAGCCAAAAAATGAGACAGCATATAGCTGGCCCAGCCTAGCCCTTTAAGGGCCGTGGGCCGGGTCGGGCCAGGCCATCAAAATATATAAAAAAAAAATGGAGCGGTCATCGATGCCGCGGTCGAATCGGAGAGTCTGGAGAGGAAGGGAGGAGGGGGCGTATGGTGTACCTTACAATCAGACTTGGAGACAGCGGTACCGGCAACGAGGAGGAAGGAGAGGAGCCAAGAGGGGAGGCACTGCCGCAGCAGTCGCACTAGGCAGAGATCAGATCAAGCGTGGTGGGAGGGCATCGCTGCGATCGGATCTGACTCGGAGGTGGTAGCGCCGGCGATGAGGAGGGGGATCTGACTTCTGAGAGCTCGGAGAGGTTGGATGGGATGTCCGTCGGCAGAAGGGACCTTGATTCTTGTGACAGACTCGGAGGTGGCGGCGCTGGCGACGAGAGGGACTCAAAGGCGACGATGCTGGCGACGAGGAGGGGGGATCTGAGAGCCCGAAGGCCGGCGGTTGGATGGGGGGTGTGAGATGGAGATCGACTGATCGAGATTCGAGAGCCAAAGGGAGAGGAGAGGAATCGACGGTCGTCTAGCGACGGTGGCGATGGCGAATAGCTGAATCGTGAAAAAAATAAGTATAGATTTTTTTAAGATTTTTTTTTGAGTTTTTCTTGGTCCAACTGGGTTAGTCCGGCCCAACCCATCTCGGCCCTTGGACTGATGTGGGGCGGGCCAAAAAGCCTGATTGTTATTTGGACTACTAATATGGCAGCTCTGCCCACCCCATTTACAGGGTTGGGCCGGGCTGGCCCTGTGGGCCAAGCCCATTTTAATAGCTTTAGTCGGATGCTAGTTTCGTGTATTGGGTATATGATAACATTGATGATGGTTTTGTTGAATGGCATTAAATGTTGCGATACAGAGGTCATGCAAAAGGCCTTTTTCTTTTTCTTGTTGTGCACGTGCGTGGCTGGCTGGCTGGCTGGCAGGCATTACACCCATCTTTGATATCAATCACAGATGACAAAATTAACCCATGACAAAATTAACCCCAAGTAGGAATTCATGATTATCCTAGTGGTATTTGCATGGGATGTTCTTGGAGTAACAAGTTACGATGAAATTTTTGTGAAATTCTTTTCAAGTGTTTTTGGTTTTATCATGGTCCATTGGACCTTCATTTGAGGTGCTCTCTTAAAGGAAATGCAAAAATCTTTTGCATTTTGGATGATAATTGCGGTCAGAGCACTGATAATTTTTGATTGTTGAAGCTAAGGGGAACAAAGTAGACTTTCTGATTTGGGACAAGTTCTTATCTTTCTGGCACTGATGTGTTCTATGTAAATTACAGTGTCTGGACAAGATTGTGTATCTTTCTGATTTGGGACATGATCGTATGATAATTATAGTTTTGATTCAAAGCTGTTATTTGTTGACTATTCAACAGGCTATACGTGTTCCTTTCAGAAATGAAACATGGGTTTGTTTACAAGTGATTTAATCTCAGGAGTTCATGAGCTTGGCCATTCTGATATGGTTATTCTAGGATATGCAGATTTCATAAAGGGATTAATGGGAATGACAACAGGATTTGGACCACAAGTCACTTGAACAACCCAATGGGTTAGGGGGAATCTTCAGAGTGATTAACTGCTTTAAAATTTACTCAGTTTGAGTAATCTTTATGCTTCTTATCCTTGCTTCCTTCTTGCTTGATTCTTTTGGTTGGAATTTTTAATTGACCCTTTAAGTGTCTAGCATTTTTGTACACCAAGTGTCTTTTCTGTCTTGTCTGGACGGATGAATCCAAGGGATATTTGGAGGACCTGAATGTGCATGGCTGAATGGATCTTTGTTTTTTCCATGTGCTGTCACCTTGCATTTTGTTTATTATGATGATATTATATGGTTTTGATTATAGTTTTGATTCTTATTACTAATCCCAATCTAAGATTGTGGATTGGATCTTACTACATTTTTGTATGAATGGTTGTGTAGGAAATGGCAGCAGTAGCAGGCAAGGTGAACCGCTGGCCAGGGAGTGGGCTCTTCCATCAGCTGAACAACCCTATGATTTAGGAAGGATGAGGTCACAACCCCAGACTGATCCTTTCAGACGGGGAGCTCACTGAACTAAGAGATGGGGTTCCTGGCATTGTTAGTGTCAGGGATGAATTAGTGGTATTCTGGCACTTGGGATGAAAGTGGGGGTTCTATTAGCTTTCTTTTGCGAGTTTCTTCTGGGTCTCTTGCCGTCGTTATCAGGATTATAAACGGTAAAGGCACCGTATCCATAATGCGGTACTAGATAAAACTCTTGGATGTTAGTATGTGCGAGAGTTGCTTATTGAGACCATCAGATATTAGATCATATGGTGGCCTATAACGAAGTGTGCCTTTCTTACACCCTTGGATGTTAGTATGTGTGAGATTTGCTTATTGAGACCATCAGGTACTAGATCATATGGTGGCCTATAATGAACTCTGCCTTTCTTACACCCCAGTGACTCCGGGTGGTTGGGTATGAACGTTGCGTGCGGATGTTTACTGAACAAATTACACGGCATCAAACAGGAATGATATCTTAGGGAAGAAGGATGTTTTCTTTTGCTGCTTTTGTTCTTCCTGCATTTTTGTATCAAAGAAATTATGCATGGTATGTTGATCGGTCTTTGTATGGCTATCCATCTTCAACGTTGTGAGGACTACCGTTGTTGGAGCCTAGGGCCAGGCAACTGGTGGCATTCTCCGGTGCTGTCGGCTCCAGCAAGCAGGCGAGTTCGACCGCTAAATTGATCTGTGGTATGTGTGCTTGTTTGGAAAGGTGTTGGAAAGGAAGCAAAGACCTGGCCCCCCAACCCTCCCTTCTGTAAGAGTTGAGTGGCCCTTTGGGTGATGTTTCTGAGTTACTAGACCATTTAAGTATTCAGTTTCTTCCGGCCTTTGGAGTTCCTTACCTGGTCCTGTATGTAGGGGTCTTTGGCGAGTCATCAGTAATGCTCATGGACTCTTACCAAGGATTACATGAAGGCTTACCAAGGAGATCGGACCTGCAAAGATCCGAACCTGCTTTCAGTCGATCTGGATTAACAAGCTGAAAGGTTAAAAAAGGAGCTTTGTTTCAAGTACAAACTTACAAGGAACCATCTTATTCCTCCCGATCGCCTGGCCTAACATCTACATTCACACCTAGTTTACAAAATATTTTAGGATGGACCCTCCAAAACCGAGGATACAGAAAGCAGAAACCCTTCCGACGGTAGGAGAAAAACGAACCTTAAAAGCCACAGTTTTCTCTACTTATCGGTAGCCGGAACCACTTGCCTCCCCGCAGCTCGGACCGCCCTGGGGCTCTCAGCCTGCGTACTCCTCACTCTGGTCTGCTGCTGCACCACCAGCGTCGACACCCTCCCCCCGAAGTCTGTGGACGCCAGCAGGTCCCCGATCACCCCCAGCTCCGGATACTCGCTCCACATCGACATCCCCTCCGTCAGCGGCGACTCCATCCCTTCCCTCCGCCCCACCACCAGCAGGCTGAAACCCTCACTCGTCTCCTGTATCACCCTCACCGTATCCGCCCCGTCCTTCGCCACCTCCTCCCTGTACGCCACCCTCTCCTCTTCCAACCTTTCCCGCCGGAACTCGTCCAGCATCTCGTCGTCCAGCAGCTCGTCCTTCTCCTCGCCGCACCGCCACTCCGGCGGCGGCTGGATGCGCACCACCGTCAGCCCGACCGCCGGGTCCTCCGCCATGCGCGCCGCGTACGCCAGCGCCTCCCTGTCGTCGGCTCCGCCGAGGAAGTAGACCGCGATGCGTTGCAGCGAGTGGCCGCCGCCGGTCAAAGCCGGCGCGGCGGTTCCGGCGGCTGTGAGGCCGTGGTCGATGAGGATGGCGACGGAGCAGGGAGCGTAACGAACGACGTTGCAGTTGACGGCCTGCAGGGCTACGGTGGCGGTGGCGAGGGTGCCGTCGATGGTGATGTTGCGGTGGAAAGGGAGGATGACGAGGGTGATCTTCTTGTCGAGGGCGAGGGAGCAGATGTCGTTGTGCATGGTGGCGTAGGGGGAGATGCAGACGTAGGGGATGAGAGAGACGCTGGTGGGGTGCTGCTGCTCGAAGAAGCGGAAGGCGTTGACGATGCGATCGGTGTCGGTGGAAGGGGAGGAGCGGTGGCGCTTGTGGGGGACGAGGATGGCGTCGGCGCGACCGACGAGCTGCACGAGGTGGATGAGGTAGACGCAGATGGGGGAGTCGGCGATGGGGTTGGAGGCCTCCAGGAGTGTGATGATGGGGGCCACATTGTCCTGGCTGTGGATGCAGGCCAGCACCCGGAGCTCGTCGCCGCGCTTCGAATGCTGGACCGTCCGTCGCTTGTAGGCTACGAACCGGTCCTCCGGGTGGTACAGGTACTTCACCAGGGGGGCGGTGCCACCGCCGAGGATGATGATGAAGAGGACGACTGTGGCGTAGAGCTGGTCATCCACGTTCTGCTCGGAGACGAGAGCATAATTAGATTTCAAGGACCAGCTTCCACATATAGTCAGATCAGAATCGACCGCATTTGGATTCAAATTGGATCGGATCATAATAAAAAATTCATTCAGATCATTAAATATAATATATTATCTTAAAATTATTTAAATATAAAAATTATATAATTTTAAAATTTTTTAATTTATACGTGAAATAGTTAAAAATTAAATTATTTAAATAAAATTAAATTAGATATATTTTTTATTATAGAATGTACAAATAATTTGAGATAATAGATCATATCCAACAATTTGGATTGTTGATGCAGGGTCTTCCTTATCTAGTTTTAATCTAATCGAATCTGAATTCAAATTCGATAAATTTTATCCAAATCTATTTCCTTCTTTTCTTTCTCTATATATATATATTACATTATGGTGGTACTTGATTGGAGATAATGGAGATCTGGAATGAAAATTAGAATGAACGATTTTCATTTCAATTTTTTGGCTAGAGGGAGTTCAATTTTGATTTTGATTTTTAGATGGAATACAAATGACCCAATCTATTCAGAATTTAATCTTCATTTCCTCCTGTGAATTCAAATTTTTAATTCGACTCCGATTCTAACTCATATCATGAACTAAGCACTTTAACAGATTTGGTCCTCTCGATTTCCATTTCAATTTAAGGGTGGACAGATTAATTATATATAATAAGATAGATGTCGAATATATACCTTGTTATCGTACCATCGGAAGACGGTATCGACTTCAAAGATACCCCGAGCGTTCATCATGAGGCCTACGGACAAGGCGTCGCGCAGCGGCATCTTGCAGCAGAGGCAGGGCAGCATCACCCCGATGAGCTTGGCCAGCGTCAACAGAATGATGTAGGCTCCCAGCAGCCCCCACTCCTTGAAGTTCGTCAACTTGGCCAAGTTCATCTTCAGCCCCGCGGTCGCCAGGAACACCGGCAGGAAAACTCCCGTCACCATCGTCTCCATCTTCTCCACCATGGTGACCCCCAGCGGCGCCCCTCCCGGCAGCACCAGGCCAAGTACGAAGGGCCCCATCGTGACGTGGAACCCGATCATCTCGCTGATCAGCCCGCAGCCGAGCGCGATGAAGATAACCATCATGAAGCACGCCTCGTCGAGCAGCGCCCCTTCCGGCGTCCTCCGTCGGATCACCCATACGATGAATGGCCGTGCCAAGAACATGATGAAGAACAAGAAACAGAGGAAGCTGACGATGGAGGCCGCCGCCTTCCCGGGCATCTCGAGCTTCAAGGAGAGCACGTAGCCGCCGATGGCGGAGGTGATGAACATGTTGCTGACGTCGATGATGATGGACGCCGACATGGCGAGGCGGCCGAGCTTGGAGGTGAGGAGCTCCAGCTCGGCGAGCGCGCAGGAGAGGACGGTGTAGGAGGTCCGGGACCACCTGGAGGCCAGGTTCACGAGGATGGCGCCTTGCTGGAAGCTCGGGGGAAGGTTGGCACCCTGGAGGGAGGCGACGAGCAAGACGGCGCTCGCGGGGAGGACGGACGAGAAGATTGCGATGGCAACAGCCTTCTTGCCGGCCTTGGGGATCATGGTAAGGTCGGTCTTGACGCCGATCATGAAGAGGAACAGCATGAAGAAGAGGAGGGCGACGGTGTTGAGCTGCTGCGAGCTCCGCTGGTTGAAGAGGGTCTCCTCGAAATTCCCGTATCGGCCCAGGACGGAAGGGCCGAGTATCACGCCGGCCTGGTAGTAAAACATCCAAAGGGACAGACGTGAAATAGATTAGATTAGATATTAGAGTAGAAAGTGGTCGCAATCTTGTCCTGGTCGTTATAACAATATACATATATGTACATAGATGGATGGAATGAGGGTGGAAGGATGCATGGCTTACGATGATCTGGGAGATGGCGACGGGCTGGGAGAAGCGGCGGAGGAAGAAGTGGGTGATGCGGCAGAAGATGAAGATGATGGTGATCTGGTAGGTGAGGAGAGGGAAGGAGAAGTCTAGAGGGTTGTCGCCGATCCAGACACCGGCGGAGGTGGCCCTAATGGCTGGGTAGCAGATCATGGAGAACCTTGTTGTCGTGTTACGGAATGCATTTTTTAGATTGTCTTCCGCGGCCATGGTGGTGATCGTGGCGGTGGCGACGGTGGTTGTGGTGGTGATCTTCTTTCTGGTGCAACTCTGATAGAGAGAGAGAGAGAGAGAGGGAGGGAGAGAGAAACTGGTGGTGCTGCACCTTCCCCTTCCTACAGAGATGGGAGAAAGTGTGCGAGATCTGAGGGAGAAACGGTCAGCCCGGTCCGTTGCAAGACGGTTGACCAAGGATCTTCTTGAGAGGAAAGTGACCGCGACACTGATAATGGAGACCCTAACGGACCCCACCTGAAATGTTGTTGGTCCTTATAATGGTCATAACGACTGTTGCATGCTAATAATTTCAAAATTTTAAATAAAAATAATTATTATTGCAGTAATGAGTGTAATGATATTATCATTTTAGTTATTATATTAATTGAAAGTTTCTCATCATTTAAACTAAATAAAAAATAAATCATAAATTCAGATGATAACCACTGCAATAACAAAATCTTAAAATGAGACTAAGGATCCTAAATTCTAAATCACAAGCCTTGTTACCGAATTTTATGATGCAGTCCAGATCCTTTTGAATTAGTCTCTTTATTGGACAACACAGACTTGAACACCCCAACCACAATAATAGTTAGATTGCGATCCGAGCTCATGTTCTTTTATACTAACCTATTCTTTACTGCTTGGGAATCTATTCTACCATCCCTAATGGTCCAATTAACTCATCATTATCTGCTAATGCTAGACGCTTGGAAATCTACCTATTGTGGACCACCACCTCAGCCTTGGTTGACCATATCCTCGGTTATGACCGAGGTAGATAGGGGTCGGTCACAATCGACCTAAAGAAGTTGAGAAAGCACAGCTTCAGATTTGGCAGATCTTCTTAGTTTGGCAAGATAATCAATTCGGGAGGATAATCCTTCTCGCGACTAACAAAAGCCAGATAAGGAAGATCTAACTACCAGAATCCGATTTCACCCAAGAAGGCAACTACCAACCACCTCCATATTGCAAATATAAGAATACAACTCCTGCCAGCATGATCCACGCATATTTTCTGAGAGCTGCAAGTCTCCCTGACATATATGATACCAATTCTCCCTCTATAAATAGAGAGGCATGAGGATTCCCAAGATAAGCTCTAGAAAAGTCTCGAAACGCTCTCTTTTACTATTGTTCTCAAATTCTAAGCTAACTCGAGCGTCGGAGGGTCTTCATTGAAAAATTTTTCGATCATGAACTTGTTTTGCAGGTCCAACTCTGATAGTCAGGAGGACACTTCCTACAAGAAAAATGAGTTTTTGCGATAAATTTATTTGTGAAGAAAATATTTTCATCGCAAATAAGTATATTAACGACGAAAAATAATTTTCGTAGCTAATAATTAAATATATACGGCGTAAATAATTTTTCATCACAAATAGCTCCATATTTGCGATGAAAAAAGAATTTTATCGTAAATACCAGTTATTTGCAACGAAAATAATCATCATAAATAATAAAATATTTATTTTTAATTTAATATTTTTAAATATTCATGACAAAAATATTTTTATCGTAAATAATCTTAGTCTTTGCGATGAAAAAAATATTGTCGTAAATAATCTTAGTCTTTGCGATAAAAAAAATATTATCGTAAATACCAGTTATTTGTGACAAAAATAATCATCATAAATAATAAAATATTTATTTTAATTTAATAATTTTAAATATTCATGATAAAAATATTTTCATCGTAAATAATCTTAGTATTTGCGATGAAACTTCATTTTTCATCGTAAATATTAATTATTTATGATGACTCTTTTTCGTCGTTAATATTTGAAGGAAAATAAAAAATTTTAAAAACTTAAAAATTATAGATTATTTACGACTACGATATTACATCGCAAATATAAGAGTATTGACGATGAAAAATATATTTTTATCGTAAATAGCAAATTATTTACGACGAAAATTTTTCGTCGCTAATATATGAAAAAATTCAAACATATTGAAAATTCAAAAATCATAGATTATTAGCGACTAAAATATTACGTTATAAAAATATGATTATTTATGATGAAAAATTATTTTTCATCGTCAATACTCACCTATTTACGATAAAAATTTTTCATCGCTAATATATAAAAAATATCAAAAAATTTTAAAAATTCATAAACTACAAATTATTAGCGACAAAAATTTTACGTCATAAATACTTAATTATTTACAACGAAAAACCATTTCTATTGTAAATAATCATGTTTTAAAAATTTTAAAATAAAAAATAATTGGTGATGGAATATATTCATCGTAAATAATTAACTATTTGCGATGATAAATCAAATTACCATCGTAAAATCGTTGGTTATTTATGACGTATATCTTTCGTCACTAATATTTAAAAAATAAAAAATAAATAAAATTTTAAAAATTAGACTATTAGCGATGGAAAAAAAATTTTTCATCGCTAAAAGTCTTTTTAACGATGAAAATTTTCATCGCTAACAGTTTAAAAATTTTGAAAATTTAATAGCTTACTCTTCTAATCGATGCCATGACATTGTCAGATTGTATATACATGTAAAAAGAAAAAATATTGGATATTGTCCTTCTTTGTTAGACTTAAGTTAGTAAATTATTGCTACACTAATATCAACATCATAAAAGACCCATATGATTTATCAGAGTAAAGAAAATCATATCGGGCTCCATATTAATTTGGAATGACAACCATTGTTTCTGAGGTACTACTAATAAAGCGAATAGTGATAAGGTAGACAAAGAGTGCATAAGTTGGTTGAAACTCTCGAATTGAATTGCATAAAATGGACAACAAATGAACAATAGGGAGGGTTTTGTTCCTCTCCTTAATTTGTCATCTGTATATTTACTTTCCATCTATTGTCTAACTGAGAGATGAATTCAAATTATTATCTTCCATATATGGTACATATTAACATAATTTTACCATTATTTATGAGGTCTAATAAGTATTTGTAAACTCTTATTGTTAATCAATTTTAATACATTTGCTTAGCATCTCCCCATCCAAGGAAGATCCATAATTTAAACCTTGATGGTGACATCATTATTGTACTATTTATACCAACAACTTAAATTTATAATAATAACAATAATCAATTAAAAATAAAATATCATTAATCATCTAAAAATCTAATGGCTATTGAAAATTAAGATTATAAAGCTTCGAATAAAAATTATGAGCAATAAATCATATTTTCGACCCCAAAAATTAATATTATATCGATTTATTTATTTATTTGAGATAGAGTGGTCATACTCCATGATCAAACTTAGAACTTCAGCACCAAAAGGAGGTGCCTCCTGGAGAGCACCATTTATGTATTATAATTTATAATTAGTCGGTCGTAGTTACCAAAAAATAAATTTTTTAGAAGTATACTTTTGAGCTACTGAGATTGAGAAGAGGACAAGGCGAGCTAGACAGCCTGCTTCTATCAACCAAGCATGTAATTAAGAGGCATGTTATTTGTTATTCTCCTGGTCCATTTCAAGTTGGCCTCACCATTCTCCTTTCAAAAAGACTTTTAAATTAGAACTTTATTTCTTTATTTTTAAAATTTTAAAATTTTTAAAATTTTGAAACCAAATTAGAACTTTATTTCTTTGATCTAGGTGGATATTAATAATTTACGTTAAATTTTTTTAAAAATAAAAAAATTAACATAAATTTTTTAAAAAAATAAAAAATATTTTTTTACTAATTATTAGCAACGGAACATAATTTTCGTCGCTAATGAGTATTTAAAGATGAAAATTATCATCGTAAATAACTTTTTTATCGAAAATTTTTGACAAAAATTATTAGCGACAAAAATTTTCGTCGTTAAAAATCGATAATTTTTTCATCATAAATAATATTTTTGAGAAAAAAAGTTTTTCAGCAGAATTTTTTTTTGATAGGAACTATTAACAAAGAAATCTTTCTGCATCGCTAATAATTTTATTAGCAACGAAAAAATTTTATTTCATCATAAATTTATTTTTTGTTTAAATTATTAGCAATAAAAATTTATTATTAGCGATGAAAGATTTTGTCATTAATAACACGCACCCCATCACATCCCAACTAAAATCCATTTTCTTCTGAGTGCCCCCCTTCACTCCAGCCCGACAGCTTCTCTCGTGCTCCCCCTGCATCTGCCTCTCTCCCTCTCATCGGCCGTCGTCGTCGTCGCCATCCCCAGAGCCGTAGCCATCACCGTTCATTCTCGGGCCGCCGTCGAGGTGAGTTTGGTTATTTATTTTTTTGGGGAGGGTTTTGGGCCGGGGATGGGGATGGGGACGGGGACGGTGGGCCGGGGTCGGGGATGGCAGGATGGGGCCGTGAGGTCTGCAGGCCGGGGCCTGGGATGGGGACGGCGGGCCAGGGCCGGAGACGACGGGCATCTTGACCACGGGGCTGCGGGTCGAGGCCCAGGACGGGGATGGCGGGCTAGGTCTGGGGCCAGGGATGGGGATCGGGCCCTGTGGGACCTGCTAGGCCGGGGCCTGTCGGGTTGGGTCGAGGATGGAGAGGCGATCCAGGGCCGGCGGGCCAGGAATGGGGGCTTGCGGGGCTGGGGCCTGTCGGGACATGTCGGGCCTGGTTGTTTTCGGGTCAGATCGGGCTGGGCCAGGTCGGGTTGGTGCGGGTGGGACCAGGTCGGGTCAGGCTGAGGTGGGTCGGGTCCGGGCCGGGCTGGCGTGGGTCGGGCCGGGATGGGGTGGGTCGGGTCGGGTAGGGTCCGGGCCGGGTCGGGGCCTTCGGGGATGGTTCGAGGATGGGGTCGGGGCGGTCCGGCAGGTTGGGTGGGATGGGTCGGGTCGGATCAAGTCGGGGCCGGGTCGGGGCGAGAAGGGTCGGGTGGGGTCGGGTTGGGATGGGGCAGGTCGGGTCGGGTAGGGTTCGGACCGGGTCGGTTTCGAGGCCGGATCAGGCTGGGCCAGGCCGGACTGAAATTATTTGATTGATTATTTGATTAATTATAATTATTACATATTATTTTTTAGTGTTACTGCTGAAATTATTTAATTATTTAACTAATTATTTTTTCACTAACACAATACACATTGCTGTTACTTGTTACAATTTAATTATTTTATGTGCTGTTTTGTATGCTGCTGAAATTATAAATATAAAAATATTTTTATTTTAGAAAAAAAATTATTGATGAAAAAATTTTAATAGGAAGTTATTCTTTTTTGATAAATTAGAAATCTATCTCGAATGCATATTCAAAGATGGTACTTAAATTATATTGAGCCATAGATTTTCGTTCAAATTTTGATCTTCATCAAGATCGAAATTTGGATGTCTCATATTTGAACTTTTTGAAAAAGTAATAATATTATTATTGTTAATAGTTGATATTTTATTTCATTATGTGGTATTCAGTAGTTATCTATCTATTGTTCTCCGGGTATATGGTCGATAGGGTGCGTAGTCACCATATCTACATCGTATACTTGGAGAACCATGGGGAGATGCTGTCGAATTTTTACAAAAATGAGATGAAATATTCGCTAATAACAATAATGAGATTATTACTTTTCTGAAAGGGATAGGGCCACACCTATTAGTAATGATTTGAAATAGATAGGATCATGTATTTTTACTTCATTAAGTTGATGTAACACATTTTCTATGTTAATGTTCAGTCTGCATGTATTTTTTAATATGTGTTATTTTGTATGAAGTGATTCGGATCTAGATCCGGATTGAAATTTTGGCTGGAATTCGGAATGCGATTCAGTCCGAAATTCAGATCGGGATCCAGAATACCACTGAACTTTTTTTTGGTTGTTAATGATTTTGTGTTTGTTGTTAGATAAATATTAACAAAAATTGAATGAATGTTAGAGATATTTTTTTGCCTAAATATCGAAAAAGAGTTTGAGATTTTATTAATTTTGCATGGTATAAAGCTGATAGTGCTAGTCGGATAAAGTATCCACATAAGAGATGTGTCAATATGGTATATTATCACATAACACTTGTTGAGGAGCATTTACTACAATATGGTATGGATAAGAAGTATACTTGTTGGACATGACATGGAGAGGATGATTTGAATGAAGTGATGCACGACGATGATGATACTGAAGATGATAGTGATGCTGATGGACCTGTCGAACATAGTGGCATAGAAGAATTGTTAGATGATTTACATCAAGGTGCTTGTTCAAATGTACGCATGAATACTACTGCATCTGAAAGTAATTCTGATCATGAACATAATATCTGACTTGAGGTAGAAGAAATTTCTGAACAGTTTGCAAAGTTTGTAAGGGATGCACGAGAGCCACTCTATCCAAATTGTACAAAATTTTTTAAGTTAGAGTTTTTAATAAAATTACTTCGTATTAAAACTGTGAACTGATAGAGCCAGAAGTTATTTGATCAAATTTTAACATTGATTAAAGCAGCTTTGCCTGATGGAGAGAGACTTCCAAAATCATATTTTGAAGCAAAAATATACATGCGGGAAGTGAGACTTGGCTATACTCCTATACATGCCTGCAAAAATAACTGTATATTATTTTATAAGGATAACGAACAAGCAACTGAATGTCTGAATTGCGGTGAGCCTAGATACAAAATCGATAATAGAAAAGTAAAAAAGATACCTCAAAAAATTTTGAGATATTTTTTATTGATTTCAAGACTTCAAAGATTGTATATGTCCATAAAGACAGCTAAAGAAATGAGATGACATTATGAGCAGCGGATTCCTGAGGAGAACATACTTAGCCACCCGACTGACTCTTTAGTGTGGAAAGACTTTGATGCAAAGCATCCGCACTTTGCGAGTGACCCGTGCAATATCCGACTTGATCTAGCGTCAGATGGATTTAATTCCTTTAGTAATCTGAGTACCTCTTACAGCATGTGGCCTGTGATGTTAGTTGTATATAATGTGTCATCTTGAAAGTGCATGAAAGAACCATTTATTTTTATGTCACTATTAATTCCGGATCTGAAAGCATCAGGTAATGAAATTGATATATATCTACGACCTTTAATTGATGATCTGAAAGAGTTATAGAAAAATAGGGTACAAACATATGATTCTGTGAGTCGAAGTAATTTTAAGTTGCATGCTTCGATTTTGTGGACCATAAATAATTTTTCAACATACGAAAATTTATCTGGATGGAGCACCAAAGGATATCTTGCATGTCCAATATGCAATAGGGATGCATCCTCCTTACATTTAAAGCACGGATGAAAATATGTTTCATGGGTCATTGACGGTTTCTTCCTGTAAATTATTTTTGAAGGATCCGTTATAACCAATATTTTGATGGTAAGTCCAATCGGCGTCCGCCACCTAAGGAGTTAAGTAGAGCAAAAATTTTAGAACAACTTGAAATCATTGAAAATATCCAATTTGAAAAAATATCGGGTACTCGCAAGTGGAAGCGTATTGAAGTTGAGCTGAATTAGATGAAACGAAGCATCTTTTTCAAACTATCATATTGGAAGCAGCTACTACTTCATTATAATCTGGATGTAATACATATTGAAAAAAATATTTGTGATAATATCATCGGTACTGTATTGAATATTTCAGAAAAAATAAAAGATGGTACAAAAGCTCATCTTGATTTATAGAAAATAAAAATCCGATCAGAGTTACATTTAGTTCATCGAGGTGAGAGATTTTTTATGCCACCCGCATGTTATTTGCTGTTTGGAGAGGAAAAAAAAATTTTCTATGGATGGTTCAAAACTGTAAAGTTTTCTGATGCATACGCTTCAAACGTATCACGGTGTGTTGGGAACAACGACGGCAATATCTCCGACATGAAAAGTCATGACTCCTATGTGATGATGCAACGTTTGCTTCCTATAGTCATGCATGGCTATTTAGGTGGTGATGGTCAAACTGTATTGATTGAGCTGGGAGTGTTCTTCCGAAAACTGTGTTGTCGAAAATTAAAGATTAACTTATTTGAGAGATCAAAGAAGGATATCGTACTCATTCTTTATAAGTTAGAAAAAATTTTTCCACCGTCATTTTTTGATGTTATGGTGTATCTGGCTGTTTATCTTTCAAAGAAAGCTCTTTTGGCCGAACTGGTACATTATCGATGGATGTATCCTATTAAAAGATAAAAAAATTATACGTACTTTATCATATCAATTATAAGATATAAATATATTTTTAAAATTTTAATTTATTTTTATTTATAGATTCTTGTGCACCTTAAAAAAGTATATACGCAATAAAGCAAGGCCTGAAGGGTCTATAGTGGAAGTATATGTAGCTACCGGATGTGTCACATTCTGCTCGATGTATCTTGACGATATCGAAATAAGATTCAATCGTACAGATCGTAACGCAGATCGTGAATGGGATGACAATGAACCAATATTGTCTATATTTAAACAAATGGTTCGACCTATTGGTGCAAGGAGATATGAATTTATGGACGTGAATGAGCTATCCAAGGCACATTTTTACGTTATAAATAATTATAAAAAAATTGAAGATTTTATTAAGTACTATCTTACCATACTGTTTAATATTTTAAGTAAATTTTTTATATCGATATAAAATTAAAAATCATGACTTCTTGCAGTGAGCACAAGAGTATACTATGTGGAGAGAATAATACGGATGCTGATGATCGACATAAGAAAAAATTTGCAAAATAATTTGGTGATCTTATAAGTTGCATTAGTTATACGTTATTTATTTACTTATAAATAATAATATTTGAACCAACATAATTTTTTATATTGTGATGTAGATGAAACATAAGTATTTCAATAAAGAAGTGGGTGCAACCGATGAGTTGCACAATTTAACATGTGGTCTCGATCGAAGGATTAATCACTACGCATCCTATATCATTGGAGGAATAAAATTTCACACAAAAGAGCTTGAGATGCAACGACGGACCCAGAATAATGAGATTACTATAACAGAATATAAAGGAGAAGAAGACATTGATTATTATGGTATACTGGTAGATATCATAGAACTGAAGTATGGGTCCAGTAATTCTGTATTTTTATTTCAGTGTGAATGGTGGGATATTAGTAATAAAAAGATCGATATTCATATCGATTCACAATTTATCAATGTAAATCTTGCACGAACATGATACCAAAATGAGCCGTATATATTAGCAACTCAAGCGAAATAAGTAATATATTTGAAGGATCTAAAGTATCGAGATAATTGGCATGTTGTATAAAAAATAATATCTAAAGACATATATGACATACCAACCCGATTAGAGATGGATAAAAATTTAGATTTACATGAAGAGAAAGCTTTTCAGCAAGAAGAACAAACATTAGTCGAGCTTTTAGTTGATGAAGAACTTATAATGGCACCTTTGAATAGGATTGATCTGCCATCCAATGAAGTTGAAGCTAATTTTTATTTAATCTTGATGAGTCGGAGGGTGACGATCAGTTCATAAATGACGATGAGATAGAAGACGACACATATATCGATTACTGTGATTCGAAGGAGGATCTACATATCGAGAAAGATACGAATATTGATGAGTAGATCTATATTCTTTGTTCAATCTTTTCTTGCGATAATGGTATGCGATATAATTATATTCATTAGAATGTTATTTGATTTCTATTATTATTATTTTATATTATATTTATTTATATCTTAATTATTTCAAATATGGCACTAAAAGACAGACGACGACGTTCGCGTTCACAGTCTACCTCGAAGGTTGAGGCACCTTCATCGATCTCGGTTGCCATACCGGCTCTACTATTAGAGGGTCTTGCATTGACAGGTTCCAGTGAGGCGGGTCCTAGTGAGGCGGTGGGTCCCAGTGAGGTGGGTCCTAGTGAGGCAGGTCCCAGTGAGTGTATTATTATATTTTTAAAATAATAAAATTTAATTCTTTTATTTGGATCATACTAATGATTTATTTATTATTGTTTCAGGCCAGTCTTCATCGATAGTGAAACGAGGACGAGGCCCATCAAAGAACCTCGCTCTAGAGTATTGAAGATGCGAGCACTCAGGACAGCATCTCCGAATCGAGATACCAACCGGCTACACCAGACCTATTAGGGGATGGTGCGAGCCATGGCAGACTGAGCTGGGCATCATATGCCGCAATTATGCCCCCGTGATGCTCTTCGATTGACGTCATATTCTACCGACTCAGAAAGAGATTTTTTACACCCACTTACAGATAAAATAAATTATATTATGAATATTTAATTTGTATAGTATTCTTCTAATATTTGTTATTGGCAGGGTGTACTCGACATCATTGATTTTGAGGAGGATCGTGTGAGGCGAGCCATGGATACTCATTTATCATTGCGTTTCAGAGATTATCATCATCATATGCATTAGCATTGGTACCATGTGGTGTAGGATCATGGGGAGGAGGCAGTGCGGCAGCAGCCCTATGACAGCATTACTATAGATGACTGGACTGTCATATGCCGGCATTACGAGGATCCAGCATATCAGGTTATACATCCAAACTTTTTCTTTTTTAGAGTTTAATGATTGAATTATTTATTCTTAAATTAAATTTGTTATCTACTAATTTGACTGGTAGCTGTACAGAGAAGATGTGTTCAGAATGCTGCAAATCGGACGAGACTGACTGTACCGTATTGTTGGGGTTCGAGGTCGTTCACTCGTCACACAGAGCACATGATAGGTAATTTTAAATTTTTAATTAGCATATAATTTTATAGTTATTTAAAATTTTTTTAATTAATTCTTAAATTATAGAGAGATGCTGAGAGTAGCGAGCTTCCTGGTAGGATCGATATCTACCAACAGATCCACCAGTGACGGTCAAGAAAGTGGACAACGGAGAGCCAGGAGCTCTTTGTAAGTTTTTTTAATTATTTTTACATTTACAGTCTGAATTTTATTATAAAATTAAAATAACTATAATTTTAATTTTCAAGACCGTATGACAGACATAAGATCTCAGTCTACTCCTGAGGACTCGACCGCACCCACAGATGATGAGATCTGTGATCAGATGTTTGGTACGATCTTATTATGTTAGGAGTCTAGGGTATGAGATCACTGCTCTCTCACTGTCACGCTCATCTAGGGCTGACATTCATTCTACGCGCGAGGCTCGATTGATGTGTTGATGAGTATCAGCAGCTCCGATCCAGATGATGGAGAGGATGGCACAGATGGAGCAAATGATACAGCTGATGAGGCAGCAGCAGGTCGGTCTGAGTTCTTTCGAGCGCTCTCCTTTCCCAGCTCATTTTCTAGATGCCGACACTTGACGGCTTTTTATGTATTTTTTTATTTTTATTTAAAACTTCTTATAATTTTAATTTAATATAATAAAATAATAAAATTTATTTATCAATTTATTATGTAAATTTTTTATTTTATTTTTTTTATTTATAAAAAATATTATAGATATAAATTAAAAAAATATATTTATATATTATTTTTTAAAAAAATATGATTAAATTATTAGTGATAGAATTATTTTTGATGAAATATTGATCACCAAAAATATTTTAGTACAATAATTTAATTTTTTAATAAATATAAAATTATTAAAATTTTAAATATAATTAATAATGAAAAAAATTATTCATTGCAAATAATTATTAGCAACGTAAATTTCTATCAAAAATTACCTTATTTATGATGTAAGATTTTTCTCGCTAATATTATTTAATTTTATTTTTTTAAAAAAAATTATTAAATTAATAGCATTGAAAAATTTTTATTGTAAAAAATATTTTTTGTGATAAAAATATTTTGTCACTAAAAGTTTTAAAAAATTTATTTCAAAAAATATTTTAATTAAATTAATAGCGATGAAAAAGTTTTCAGCGCTATTAATATTTTATTTTTAGCGATGTTATAATTCATCACAAATATTTTTTTATGAATAAAATTTTTCGACAAAAATAGTTGAACGATGAAAATTATTCATCGTAAATATTGTTTATTAGTGATGAAATATTTTTTTCATCATAAAATATTATCAACGATGCGATTATTTACGACGAATAATTAGCGATAAAAATTTCATCACTAATAATTATTACCGATGAAAATTGATTATTAGTGATAAAAATTTTTCATCCCTAATAATCTATTTTATTATAGTGTAATAATAATATTTACCAACTAATTATGATAGAAATTAAATCGATTATTAAAAGGGTGAAGACTTATTAGCGATGGTTTTTTTTGTTATTACCGTCACTATAAATTTAATTTTAAATAATTAGTGTTAGCATCGATGACTTTAATGATGCAAATTAGCCATCACTAATATTTTATCTTAAAAATCACCTCCATCCCCGATCGCTTGGTTTCATTCTCTGCCGCCTCCCCCTTCTTCCCCCATCCCCCGCCTCCCCCTTTCTTTTCCTACCGTGCCATCGGACCCGCATCCCAATCCTTGCACTGCCTCCTCTTCTTCCCTATGCCGCCTAGTGAGCATTAACGACGGTGACCGCGACGGAGCCGTCGCCACACATTGTTTCTTCCTCTTTAAATTTTTAATATTTAAATTTAAATTTATTAAATTTATTTAAATTTATAATATTTGAATTTAATTTGTCCATGGAAAGAGCATTCTCAATCACTGATAAGATCCAGACGAGCACCACTGCTGTACGAAACTTTGCATCCGATGGTGCTCTCAAGAGATGGAACCATTTCGAGGACCTCTCCGACAAGAGTAGCCCCACTGCCTTCGATGGTAGGGGTTCGAGGCTAGGCCACCACCAGACCGACTTTGACCCGCTCATTTACTCTGACAGTAGTGGAAGCAGCTCGACGAGTTCTTCGATGACCAATGTGCTTTCGGTGAGGAACATCTAACCTTCGGGGATAATCGGTAAGACCTAGGCGGCAGCACTGATGAGCTTACTTCCGATCCATCACAAATGATATGGGCTAGTCCAGTTCGGGCAGGGCTCGGACCTCATATTTTAAAAGATTCTAGGACCTAGGTCCGACCCAAAACTTGAAAAAAAATTTTGGGCCGAGCTCAGATAGGGGTGTAGCCCAGTCCAGTAATATGGATATCATAAGAGTATAATGAATAGCGGTGTGTGTATAAAGGGCTGCTGGTGGAAAGAGGCGGAGAGTAACTACTATGAAATCTTTGAAGAAGTGATCAAATTGATCTATCTTGGAGGTAATAGTGTTATTCTATTTAAGTGCCATGGTTTAATAATAACAATTATATGAAGATTGATCTATGGCACGGACTTATTGGAATCAAACATGGATCAAAAGCATATGTCAACGATCTCTTTGTGTTAGCTCAACAAGCTGTTCCAATGTATTATACTCCTTTTCCATCAAGAGAGAGAGGAAGAAAAGATTGATGGGCTGTATATAAACTTAAGTCTCGAGCCATTCATTGCGAGCTCGAAAAAGAAAAAAAACCTCATTTATCGAAATACTTTCAGAAGGATGAAACATTAGGAGTTCATTAGCCTTTAATAGATGTAGAGTTGGATGCTCTAGAAATTCTCCTACATGATGGCCAACATGAGGAGGTAGATCATAGTGAGTTTGTTTTAAAGTACAATCCTATCCAAGATGGTGAAGAAGAGAAAAAAGTGAAAGAAGAGAAGAATAAAAAAAATCGAAAGAAGAATAAGAAGGATACCAGACATCTGAAAAGGCCAATGAGTAGTCGACCCCAGAAAGGAATGAGTCGACCTTAAAGATAAAAAAATCAACTCTGGCACATTGGAGAAGACTGACATGCAGTACGAGTCGACCTCAGGACAGATGGAGTTGACTCTTGAATAATTGGAGTCAACCTTAGGGCAGATGGAGCCATTTTCATCTTTATGATGTGCTTGTTTTATTTACTTTTCATACTTACCTTACATCATTTCAATTATTATATTACTTACCATAATTGTATAATTAATCTGTGAATCTATTTATTTTTATTTTTAGAGATTATAAGATGACTACTCCTAAAGGATGGAGCCGTACTAACCGAGGAGAGAGCTCTCATGCGGCCAACTCATATGGTTCTACAGTATCCACACTATGGGATAAACTCTTAACACTTTAAATATTCCCTATTTGGTTATTTTATCTTTTATTATCCAATATAATATTTTTATGATCTTTGGCTACTTTCAGGTTCGGATGATGTGGGGTCACCATTGACCCCATAGTCACACAGAGTAGCAGCTAGCTCTCAACCTCAATACCGTGGTAGAAGATCCACCTAGCTCGTGACACCTCTGACTCGACTAGAAGATAGAGAGCTCATACACATTCAGAGCTACTAGTAAGTACTAGATCTTCAAACAATATATTTAAAAAATTTTAATTATTTTAAAATCAATATTTATTATTCAAAATTAATTTTATAGGATATTTAAGGAGCTTGGGATATCTCATGTGATTATCGGGATCATCCAACGATTGATGTCGGGACTGGTGAACAAGTTATTCAGTTAGTTGTTGGGGGCTCATGATGCTGCGTAGAAGATGTTTATGGTCAGTCAAAAGTATTTAATTTTTAAATTTATGATATATTTATATTTTATTTATTAATACATGCTATTCCTTATTTACAATCATACTATCAATTTGAGACTCCTCAGGATGAGGAAGTCCGTCGTCGGACCTTCGAGAAAGTTGCCACAAATAGACTCTGGGATGAGCTATTCCACCTCAGACAATCCACCATTGAGTTCTCCCTTCTGAGTCACCATCGGATTGGAAGTCTTTCATGGATCACTGGATGCGGGGGGATGTATGGGAGACCCTCTATGATCAGTGGAGCAATGAGTACTCCAATAGATGATAGAGGATCCAACAGAATCAGACCATCTAGCAAGATCCGATCAAGCACACTGGCGACTCCATTGTCACACATGTTATAGCAGATAGATTAATAAAAATTTTAAACTTATATTAATCTCATATTTAGTTGATCATATATTTATTTTTATTAACTTAATTTTATTATTTATTGCAGACATGGTAGTTGGATCATGTACCACGACAGCTATAGTTGTTGGAGGCTATACATCATTCTAGGAGGATTGGTGATTACTTAGATTTTAAGTCCAAATAGATCGTAGTGATTTAAAATATTATTTATTAAATTTTTATATATACTGATATGTATAATAGTGCTAATGAATTTCTAAATTGTATAGACGGATTACGCGGAGTATGTCATAGCATGGCACAGTTAGGATCCATCCTCTCAGCACCTCCTTGACCTCGAAGGATGGCTCAGGGCCACTGGTGGGATGAGTAGGATCATA
Organism: Elaeis guineensis; assembly: GCF_000442705.2. Lineage (NCBI taxonomy): Eukaryota > Viridiplantae > Streptophyta > Magnoliopsida > Arecales > Arecaceae > Elaeis > Elaeis guineensis. Next base: position 22,378,506 of record NC_026004.2, on the reverse strand, counting down.
GGATTTGGGTATAGCTTAGACCCTCTAACAGCTCATTGGTCTTCGACATCCTCCTCCCAGACCTCGACGACCTAGACGTGGGGTGATGCACATGTTAAGGAGGTCATATAGAGGCTGTTTTACCAGCGATCTTAGAGATTTTGGGACACAATCAGTGACATGATTGTTGAGATTCTTCAGGATCCACATCTACATGATTAGCTACGCTCGTTGTCACAGCCATCTAGACTTGGGCACTGGGTCATGCCTGGTATGGCTCGGCCTAGGCCCATTGGGCCACGGACCAAAACGGGCCATGCCAGGCATGGCCCGATTACACTAGACCCTGACCTGGCATAGTCCTAGGCCCAGGGCCTGGCGGGCCGTGCTAGGCACGGCCCATGGCCTGTCAGGCTCGTGGGCCTGATGGGTGGCATGCGAGCTTGATGGCCCAGCCCTTTTATTTTTTTATTTTAAAAAAATTAGTCCAAATGGATCATGCCTGGCATGACCTTTTGAACCCATTATGAGTCGTGCTAGGCACGACCTGTTGGAGGTTGTTACGGGCCATGCTTGGCACGGCCCATTTGAGATTGTAATGGACCAGGCCCAGCCTGTAATGGCTAATTTTTTTTTATTTTTTTAGTTATAACGGTTATATTTGAAAAAATAACCATTTTGACCCCTCCAACAACCAAAAAATGACTAGATTGAGGGGTATTCTGAAAAAATGAAAGTTTTGGATTTTCTATAAATAGGGCCCTCCTCTTTCATTCTCACCGCATCAATTCATCAAACCAATCCTCTCCCTCTCTAATCTCTCTACTCCTATTTATTCTTTCTTTTAGTAATTCTGCTATCTTCCATTCAATATTTAGTAAGTAGCAATTATAGTTTAGCAATTCAAGAGTTATACAAGATGAGGAAGCATCCCTGATTTGAAGATCGGAGTTCAAGAGGCAGCTCTTTCGGCTCTACTCTATCGGCTCTACTCTCTTCGGCTCTCCTTTCGGCCCAACCCTCTTCTTCCAGATCTTCAATTCTTCATTCTACCTCTTCTTTCTCTTCGACTCTACTCAATTTTTTTTTGCCGGTTATAGGTTAGTTTTTATTTTTTTGTATTTACTCAGTTTAGATAGCAAATTATGATGATGATGAGAGTATTGCCACCATGCAATCCAACTTTTTCTCTATTTCTGAGGAGGAAGAAACTCTTTCTACTCATAAGAGGACCAGCACCATATGAAATGATTTTGATAGAGTTTTAGTTGATAGAGTTTATAAGACAAAATATAAATAATATGCCAAATTATATAGTTATGGCAGTTCTGGAGGAACTGGCCATTTGAAGAGACATCAAGAGTTTTATAAGGTAAGTAATTCTCATCTTCAAAGCACCCTTAATATATAAGGAGGTGCCCTTGTAGGAACTTTTGCTTACAGTCATGAAAACCAAAGAAAAGTACTTGTAAGATAGATAGCTAGGGATGAATTATTTTTTAGCCTATGTGAATCTTTTAATTTTGAAGAGTATGTTCAATTAGCTTTATAATCTACTTATAAAAGAACCAGTAGATATATATTTAGAAGAGTAACTATCACTAATTACTCAACAATGAAGAATAATTTGATTGGAACTCTTTCTGCCTTATATGCAAAAATATCATTAACTTCTTATATATGAACTGCATCTGTGGGTAGTATGTTTTTTATTTCTATCACTGCTTATTATATAGACAATAATTGATAATTAAATAAGCATATTCTTACTTTTCATTCTTTTGATTATCTCCATTCTGGCTGACAAATATCTAATCCTATTTATCAAACTGTAACTACGTATGGTATTAGTAATAAAATTATATCTGTTATATTTAATAATGCATCTAATAACAATGTAGCTATCCAATTATTGAAGAATTCTTTTCATCTAATTCTTAATAAAAATTTATTTTATATTAGATGTGCATGTCATATTTTGAATCTTTCTATTCAAGCTAGAATGGATATTGTTCAAGATATAATTACAAGAATTAGGAATGTAGTATCCTTTATTCAATCTTCAAGAGCATGCTTACAAGAATTTAAATAATTATGTCTAGACCATGATAAACATTTCAAAAAATTAAACTTGATATAGTTATCCGTTGAAATTCTACATATACAATTATTATTGATGCACATCCATACAAAAATCTATTAAGTACATATATAAATCATCATGGATTAAGCTTTATTTTGACTAAAATTGATTGAAAAAAAAAATTTAGAAGATTTTTTAGTTAATTTTTATAATGCTACAATACTCTTTATGGTGTTTATTTTCCAACCTCTTGTATATTTTTACAACAAGCATATATAATTTGTGATCAATTTGTACAATATAGATATGATGATATTTTAATGCTATTATTCATAAAATAAAAATTAAATAAAATTAGTATGGAGATGTGGTATGTCCCATGCATAACTTAACTGCTGTACTTGATCCACAGATCAAATTAAGTGGCCTACATATTTTACTTGATTAAATTGGTAAATATATGAATCATGATTCTGAAGTATCTAAAGCTGAGATAACTCAGCTACTTTATGATATTTTTGTATTATACGATGAAAAGATTTATGAATCTAGATAGTTCATATCATCTTCACAATTCACTTCTAGTACCTCTCATTCATTATCTGTTTTCTCATTTCTTGCACATAGGAGACATTCACATACATCTTCTTCATTTTTAAGCAAAGAATTAAAATTTTATTTATGAAATAAAATCTCTTCTGCATTAGATAAAAATCAAATAGAAAATCTTGATGTATTGGCCTAGTAAGAAAGTGTAAAAAATCAATATCTTATTATGTCTGTAATTACACGTGATATTTTAGCTATATCGATGTCTACAGTAGCATCAGAATCAGCTTTTACTATAGATCGATGTATTCTGAATGAAAAAAAGAATAGGATGACAGACGAGACAGTTGAGATGCTGCTTTGTTTTAAGATTGGCTGGATGTAGAGGCAAAACTTCAGAACAAAGGAGGACATGATATTGGATCTGATGATGAAGATGACACAAATAGCACAGACAATTAGTAAGATTTATTTTCAATTCTTAATTTCTTAAAATTATATATTTTTATTTTGTATTTGTTGAGGTGAGTCACCTCTATTTTGTTCTCCCTCCCCCTCATTGTATTCTGGAGGTCAAGCTTAGTCCTCCTCCCTCTTTTGTATAATTTTGATTTATATTAATAAATTGGTAGGAGTCCATGCCAAACCCTCCATCATTACAAGGTGGTTTTTACTTTTATAAAAAAAATTTCAATATCTCTTTTTTTTATTTATCCCATAAGTCGACAACCTATTTTATTTTATAAAAAAATATTTTTTAAAATAAAAACTTTAAAAATATCTCGTGCCAAATGGGCCTTGCCAAGGCACAGCCTATATAGGCTGGCATACAGGTCGTGTCGGGTCTGGGCACATGCCGTGCCATGCCTGGCATGGCAGACTGTGCCAGCCAAGGCCTTAAAGGGCCATGCCAGGCCTGAGCCATGGGCCACCAAACCCCTAGCCTAGCCTAGCCCCTACTATTGGGCCGTGCCTTAGCATGGCCCGCTACAGTACTTGGCAAGCCATGCCAGGCATGGCTCAGTTTGTGCTGGACCGGACCGGCCCATAGGCTGTCTGACCTGATGCCAACCTTTACAGCTATCACAGCAGATAAGTCAAGCAGTATTAATAAATTTTTTTGCTTATTTTAAATTTTTATATTTAGAAGCTTCACATAGTTAGGCTTGAATCGGAGGAAGGAGACCTAAGGGTCAAAAGTCAATCTATCCATCCGATGGATGGGATGAATGTGTAGATACATCTATATCATCGAATGAGATGTATCGAAATAATTCATTTAAGAATCGAAGGAGTATATTGAAATATTATCCTCCATGCTGGTTTAAACTTGAGTAAGGATGGCAACAGATAGGGTTTGGATAAGGTTTTATACTACCCATCCCCAAATCCAAACTTAATACTTTATACCCAAACTATATCCGATACCCGATAAGATAAGAAAAGAGATATCCATCTCCATATCCAATGAGTTTGGAGATATCCACAGGTAATTCATTTCTCCATACCCAACCCATACCCACCCCATATGCACCCTATACCCATCCCACATTCAAAAAAATAAACAATCAAAATAATTTTATACATATTTTCAATCAAAACAGAATTATCAATTTGACATAGAACACCATTTATAAGTTCAGATTTATAAAAATCAAACATAGAAATAAAATTACAATTCAACATAAAATATAAAGAGAGAGATCATCTGTATATATATATATATTCGGGTGTGGGTTTGGGTATAGATTCAGATATTACCTATATCCGTATGTTCGAGTCGGGATTGGATTTAGATTTGGATAGAAAACAGCACTACCCATATTCTGCCCATACCCGTGCTGCAGTTTTTGAATTTTTTCCAAATCCAAACCCAAACCTGATCAAACCCTATTTTTCGAGTTTGACTTAGTTTGGGTAGAGTACATACCCATCGGGGTAGATCGATTTTGCTATCCTTAGACTTGAGGTGAGAGGGAGGGGTATCCAGGAGGTCTAAATTCAATCTAACCATCTGATGGATAGGTCGGGAGTGTCTATAACTCCGTATCATTAAATAAAATATAAAAAAAATAATCTGTTCGAGAATTGAAGTATATCGAAATATATCCCTCCATACCGGTTTAGATTTCAAGTGAGAGGGAGAGAGTATCCAGCAGGTTAAAATTTAACTTAACCATCTGATGAAGTACTGGCTGGGGGTATTTATAGCTTCGTATCATCGAATAGAATGTATAGGAATAATTTGTTTGAGAATCAAAGTAGTATATCAAAATATATCCTTCTGTAAAGGTTTAGGTTTAAGGCGCATCAATTACTATGATTTTACGATTTCAACTAATTTAGTTCTAAAGTTATTAATAATATTTTATTTTTTTTCGTTATAGGATGCCGAAACATCTAATTTTTATCCATCTACTGCTGTAGAGGACATACAAGAGCAATAGGAGAAGGATCTCTATTGACTTTTTTAGTTTTGATGTAATATATTTAATATTTGAGCAGTATTTTTTGTACAACTTAATTTTGATGTAATATATAATATTAATTTTTTATTTATAATGGTAATAGTTAATTATTAGTTATTATAATATCCATAAATATATATTATTTTGTTAATATAATTATAACAGATTTTAGTAAATATAATTGCCTGTTAATTAAATTATAACAGATCTTAATAAATATAATTACTAAATTTTTTTTATAAAATTATTATTAGTGACAGCTGTTGTGATGGTAAAGTCGTCACTAAAGGAGACTATTAGCGATGGCTTATTAGAGATGAAGAAAACCATTGCTAATATTTTTTTAATTTTTTAATTTAAATTCAAACAAATATTATAAACGATGGAAAGCCATCACTAATTATCATCGTTACTGCTTGTTATTAGCGATGGCATTTTTGCCATCACTAATATGCACCTTCAATGTCGAGCTTTTTTTCAACAACTTTTTAGCGACGGCTTGTGTCACTAATACCATTAGCGATGGCATGACTATTATTAGTGACGGTATCTGGCTATCGCTAATAATCAATTTTCTTATAGTGCTTCCACCTCATCTTTAGTCAGAGACCCTTCCACCTCATCTCCAGCTGAGGATACTTTTACCTCATCTCCAGCCGAAGATATTTTCATCTCATCTCTAATCGAGGACTCTTCTACCTCATCTTCTGACAAAGATCTCATCACTGCATCTTTTTTCTAGAAGATAAAGTGCGACCTCATCAGCTTGGATTTTGACCACAACAAATGGTGCTAGAGGAAAGGGCCCAATCTTTATTTGGGGCTTATTTTGAGAGAGAGTGTTTTATCATGAGGCCATAAAGCGAAGCTTCAAATGCCTCCCCCCACTGAAAAGGTACAGGCCTTGACCGTCTTGATATAAGGAATGCAATAGGCCGCTGTAGCTTAACCTATATCAAATTTTCATAGTCAAGACCATGTTAGATCGGTGACCCAGCAATCACCTCCTCATAGTCTGAGATAAGGGCACAGTCGATGCAGCTGACCTAAGGGCCCCAACTGAGGATAGCGTATGCACCCACTAACTCTATAATCAAGAAGAGACTCTCACAACTCAAAAGCTCTCATGGTGAGAGATTTTTAAACCCTCATCCATCATTCTATTTTGTTTCCTCCTTGTAGGTCCACAGGTCCGTGAGCATCTGAAATCGAGGCCAAGGTGAAAATCAAGATTGAGTCGGGTTGAAGATCAAGACTGAGGCTGAGCTACTAAGCCAAAGGCCAAGGTAAAAATCAAGATTGAGCCAAGGTAAAGATCGAGGCTGAGCTATCAAGCCCAATGCACTTCATCAAACCAAGGTGAAGATCAAAACTGATGTTGAGCTACTAAACCAAAGACCGAGGTAAAAATCAAAATTGAGCCGAGGTGAAGATCGAGGCTGAGCTATCAAGCCCAATGCACTTCACTAAGTCAAGGTGAAGTTCAAGATCGAAGCCAAGCTACTAAGCCAATGATCGAGATGAAAATTAAAATTGAGAAGAGGTGAAGACTAAGACTGAGCTATCAAGCCTAATGTACTTCACCAAGCCGAGATGAAGATCAAACCCAACGCCGAGCTCCCAAAGGTCGAACTCTCGAAGTAGAGCTCCCAAAGGCCAAAGTGAAAAGATTGACTTGAGAAGGTCGACTAAAGGCAAACTAACTAGAACATAGTAACATGACTCTAATCATCTGTTGTTTTATTTACATTATTATAAAGCCCAATCTAACTTATGAAATAGAGGGCCCAGCTAAAGTCAATACGATGAGTTTTTTCATTCTTTATATATAGATTCGTAACTATGAAGATCACCAAAATTGCACTCCTCGTATGCAAACAAGTCGAGCATAACCCGTTCCAAGCTCCAAAGAAGATCGCCAAAACGGTACTCCTCGTCCACGGATGAGTTGAGCGGAATGCATCTCCAAAAGTCTCCAATCTGTGCTCCTCATCTACGAACAAGTTGAGCGAAACGCGCCCCCAAAAATCTCCAACATGCATCTACGAAATTCTCCAATGCATGCTCCTCGTCCACAGATGAATTGAGTGGGATGCATCTCCGAAAATCTTCAACATGCATCTATGAAGGTCTCCAACGTGCACTTCTCGTCTATGAATGAGTTGAGCAAATCATCTCTTCGAAAGTCTCCAGCGCATGCTACTCATCCATGGATGAGCTGAGTGGAACACATCTCCAAAAGTCTCCAATACATGCTCTTCATCCACGGACGAGCTGAGCGGAATGCTTCTCCGAAAGTCTCCAACATGCAGATGAGCTGAGTGAAATGCATCTCCGAAAATCTCCAATACGCCTCTCCAAAATTCTCCAATGCACATTCCTCGTTCACGGACGAGCTGAGTAGAGTACATCTTCAAAATTCTCCAACACGCACTCCTCATCTACGAATGAATTGAGTGGAATGCACCTTCTCTAAATTTTGCCAACGGCCTCTCCTTGTCCATAAATGAGCTATATACGTCTTACGCAATGGGCAAATTAAAGGAGTACTGACCCCTACAACTTGCGAAACTCTACCAATGGCAATGAAGGATAGGCGATAAAAATAATAAGACAGGAGATCTTAACATCAGGTCGACCTCAGCCCTAAACTTTTACTCTCTTCGCCTGATCTTAACTCGAGCTCGAGAGTGGGGGTGCTATCGTTGTGGACCACCACCTCGGCCTCGACCGATCATATTCTCGATTATGGCCGAGGTAGATAAAGGTCGGCCACAACTGACCTAAAGGAGTTGGGAAAGTATGGTCCCAGATTTGGCAAGTATTCTCAATTCAGTAAGATAACCAATTCGGAAGGATAATCCTTCCCATGGCTGACAAAGGCCAGATAAAGAAGATCTAACTGCCAAGATTCAATTTTGCCTCAGAAGACAACTACCAGCTAGCTCCACATCGCAAATGCGAGAATACAACTCCTGCCAGTGCGATCCATGAATATTTTTTGAGAGCAGCAAGTCCCCCCAATGTATATGACTTCAATTTCCTCTCTATAAATAGAGAGGCATGGGGACCCCAAGATAAGCTCTGAAAAGGCCTTCAAATACTCTTCTTACTATTATTTCTCAATTCTAAGCTAATTCGAGTGTCAGAGAGTTTCCATCAAAAAATCTTTTGGTCAGAAACTTATTTTCACACTATAAAAAAAAAGACTATTAGCATCAAAATTTTTTGGTCATAAACTCATTTTCACACTATAAAAAAATAGACTATTAGCGATATTGATAGTCATTAATTACTGTCATAAATAGTTATTTTGTCATCGCTAAAAATTTGATGAAAATAACTTCGTTACTAATTACCATTATTAGCAACGATAAATTCACCGTCGTTAATAATGGTACTTAGCGACAGTATTAGTGATAGAAAGCCATCGTTAATAATTTTTTTAATTAAAGTATTAAAAAGTTATTAGCGACGATCATTGCTGTCGTGATAAGTGATATATTTTTATATTTATTGAAGGTATTTTTAGTAATTTATGGTGCTAATATCTTCTTAAAAATCCTAATTTCATGAATTTATTGAATTTTCTAAAAAAATAAGTGATTTTGAAAAAAATATGAAATTAGATATATTTATAAAAAATAGATATTAATTTAATTGATTAATTTAAGCACCAAAATGAAGAAAAAATTTTGAAAAATTTAATGCATATTTTTTTTTTATTTTTTAGGCAAAAAATCAGAGCGAAAATGGAGCTAAAATACCCTAAAAATAAGAAAATAGCCTTCGATGCACGGTGGACAGATCGGTCGGTCCACAGAGCCAGGGTGCAGCCCACAAGAAACTTCAGGCGGTCCACAGACGCGGCTCACAGCGAGAGAGGAATTTTTTGTGCTATCCGATGGACCATAAGTAATCCATCACGCGATCCAACGGCTGTTATCGCTCCCGACTTTGAATAGGATTCTTTTGCGCAATCCGACTTTGAATAGGATTCTAAAGAGATTAATATGATTTCTAAAGATTTTAGGACTCCTTTTCCTATCAAAAAATTATGAAAAATTCATCTATAAATAGGAGGTCTGAAAATAAGCTTAGAGAGCAGAAAAATTGAGTAGAAAGTATAAAAATAAAATAAAATAGCTTTAAGAACCTAAAAAAAAAAAGAGAGAAGCCAGTTCGCTCTACAGAGTACGACGGAAGATGGAAAGGTCATCAACCATCTTCCCGATAAGGCTTGACTGATCAACTTCAGATCCTTGTTACAATTTTATTTTTATTTTATTTTATTACTTCTTTTAAATTTTTGTTACTTGAATTTTAATTTCAATTAATATAAAATTTATTTTTTTGTACTTTAAATTCCTGTCTTTTATTTTTTGCACGTAAATGCTAAGATCTAATTGGTAGATCTTAGTACCAATTTATTTTTATACTTTTTAAATTTTTATTATTTATTTTTATTGGAAGTAGATGCTAGGATCTAGTTAGTAGATCTTAGTATCTGATTTATTTTTCATACTTTTAATTTTTATTTTTTGACTTAAATTGCTTTCTCCAAAATTTTATTTTTTTTTATAAAATCAAAGATTTCAAGTCAAAATCTTGCCTTCTCTGTGGATTCGATCCGACTCACTACTTTCTATATATTTTTAATTTTTATTTAAAGTCAAAATTTGATTGATAATCATGATATCCTAATGACAGCATCACAATCGTATCAATTTTTGGTAAAAAATTGATACGATCATGATGCTATCGTTAGGACACCATGATTATCAATCAAATTTTGACTTCAAATAAAAATTAAAAATATATAGAAAGTAGTGAGTCGGATCGAATCCACAGAGAAGGCAGGATTTTAACTTGAAATCTTTGATTTTATAAAAAAAAATAAAATTTTGAAGAAAGTAATTTAAGTCAAAAAATAAAAATTAAAAGTATGAAAAATAAATCAGATACTAAGATCTACTAACTAGATCCTAGCATCTACTTATAATAAAAATAAATAATAAAAATTTAAAAAGTATAAAAATAAATTGATACTAAGATCTACCAATTAGATCCTAGCATCTACGTGCAAAAAATAAAAGACAGGAATTTAAAGTGCAAGAAAATAAATTTTGTATTAAATAAAATTAAAATTTAAGTATAAAAAATTTAAAAGAAGTAATAAAATAAAATAAAAATAAAATTATAACAAAGATCTAAAGTTTATCAGCCAAACTTCATTGGAAAGATGGTTGATGATCTCTCCATCTTCCATCGTACTCCGTAGAACGAACCGACTTCTCTCCTTCTTTTTCTTAGATCTGTAAAGCTATTTTATTTTTTTTTAATTTTTTGCTATACTTTCTACTTAATTTTTTTACTCTCTAAGCTTATTTCTGGACCCCCTATTTATAGATGAATTTTTCATAATTTTTTGGTAGGAAAAGGAGTCCTAAAACCCTTAGAAATCATATTAATCTCCTTAGAAATATTCTTGGCCGTCGGATTAGCTTCAGACCGTCCAGATCTGATCAAAAATTATAATTTTAATCCTTATCAAAGTCGGATCGAATGTCAGCCGTTGGATCTGGGTTCTGATGAAGTTCTGGCCATCGGATTGCGCAAAAGAATCCTATTCAAAGTCGGGAGCAATAACAACCGTTGGATCGCGTGATGGATTGCTTCTGGGCCGTCGGATCGCACAAAAACCCCTCTCTCGCTGTGAGCCATGCCTGTGGACCGCGTGAAGTTTCCTGTGGACCGCACCCTGGCTCTGTAAACCGACCGACCGGTCCACCGTGCATCGAAGGCTATTTTCTTTATTTTTTAAGGTATTTTGGCTCCATTTTTGCTTCGATTTTTTACCTAAAAAATAAGAAAAAATATACATTAAATTTTTTAAAAATTTTTCTTCATTTTGATACTTAAATTGCTCAATTAAATTAACATCTATTTTTTTATAAATATATTTAATTTCATATTTTTTTTGAAATTACTTATTTTTTAAAAAATTCAATAAATTCATGAAATTAGAATTTTTAAGAAGATGTTAGCACCATAAATTATCAAAAATATCTTCAATAAATATAAAAATATGTCACTTATCACACTCCCAACTTGAACTTTACTCATCCTCGAGTAAAGAAAGAATTTAGAATTAAGTATCTTTTAACTTAAAATCTCAATTTTTATCAAATAATTTTTCAAAAGGACCACTGATGTTGAGTAGAGTGTAAATGAGGTATGTCATTGGGGTATTAATACTAATTAATATGAGAGTTAAACTAAGAATACTAAATTTTTTTTAAACTTTTTTAAATTATCGCTACCTTTATCTCCAAATCATTCACCTTCACATGGACAAGTATATTGTTACTTCCATCCTTCATTTATTGATTGATTATTTTTTTTTTTAAATATTATACTGCTATTGAATGTCTTAACTCCTTAAGCTTTCTGTTTGACCCATGTAGTGAGTTTTCAGTCATTGACTCTCAAACCAAATGGCTTTAGGGCACTAGGTATAAAATACCCCTCGAACCTACTTGCTCGAATCAAACAGGTTACTCAATGCTTTACATACCTTTTGATGCGAAACTCAATGTTTGCTTAGGCAAAGAGTCCCGGTTACTCAGCATGAAGTACTTGAAAATCTTTTTTTTTTTGAATATATGAAGAAACGTATAGTTACTTTACACAAATCCATAAGAAGTAAATTCTTCTTTGATGCTGGTAGAAAAATTTAGAAATGCTCAAAGAAAACTATTTAAGTTCTAAATTTAACTCTTTATTGAGTTTTCTTAATACTTGATCTCTTAATATCTCACAAACTCTCTGATCTGTACATCATTTTTTTTTAAAAATACTTGATTTAACTTGATTTTTAAGTATAATTAGATGCTTAAATACTAAATACTAACTTACTTGAGGACTTAAAAAATTTTTTATTCTCCTCCCCCCCAACTTAATCAACATTGTCCTCAATGGAGCAGAAAAAATGAAGGGTGCATGTAAAGAGAAAGAAAAGGAGAGATATCACCTGATCCATAAGTCTTTTCAAAATTGATTCTCCCCCCAACTTAGCTAAGATTATTTTCAGATCCCTACAAAAGACACAAAGTAAGACTCGATTAACCTAAACAAAATGCAAAAGAAAGCAAAGGCAAAAGCAAAAATCAAAAACTTGAAAATTTGAAAACTGCGTTGCCTCCCAAGAAGCACTAAGTTTACCGTCTTCAGCCAGACCATGCCAATTCTTACTTATCCTGTGTCAAATATTGGATTGATAAATTTCAATGATTTTGGATTGCCAATCTCAAGAAGATGACCATTGATAAATTTTAATATTTTATTACCAATCTTCAAAAAATATTTCACATCCCCATTTTTAATTATAGAAAGATAGTTTTTAGATCCTTGTTTATCGAAAATTTCTCCTATTTATTCTTCTAAAATGCTCATGAATTGAGTTTTTGGGTTAGGAGCTAAGTTTGAAGAAATAGGCACTAGAAGGGTATCTTTTGATTTTAAACATATGTTCTCAAGTATGATCAAAGATGACTGCAGTTCTAGAGGAGGTGATTTTAAAGTGGAAGAACTGGCTTCTAAGGCTGAAGGGAATAAAATTTTTGATGAATATATCTCAGGTAACTCATCTGCTATCTTCTCAGTATCAATTTTGAGCTCAGATTCTTCTATCGGATTAGTCTCAATACTAACATGTTCTTTTAAATTTACATTTCGGCTAGCATCAGTACTAGCCTCACTCACCTGATCTTGGTATGAGTCCTTAAGAATTTTATCTCTTGTAAGCCCAGAGATTACTATATCAATTTCAAATTGAGGATTCTTAAGTGGGACATTGGATTGATGACTTGGTCCAGGTAGTTGGTGGATGGGTGGGTCATTTTTAAAATTCAGTATTGGTTCGTTTGGCAATTGATCTAGTTCTCTCTTCATGGTAGACTCAGTTAATTGATTTATTTATGCTTCTAACCTGACGAGGGATTGCTGTTGGGTCATGATCATTTGTTGAAGTTGGCTTAATCTATCATCAGCTAGATTAGTCTGTTGAGGAGGTGGGTATGGTGGCTGGATAGATTGACTGGGTTGACCTCTATTGTAGGCATAATTCTGGTATGGAGGCCTACTCTGAAAGTTTTGCAAAGGAAGAATTTGGGTCTGAGCCTGAGTCTATTGGGGTCTCCAAGAAAAATTAGGGTGGTTCCTCCAATCTTGCTTATATGTGTTAGAGAATAGGTCATTGACAGGATTAGAGTAACCTTGAGCAGCTTGAACTTGTTCTTGAATGAAAGGTGAAAATTGTGCAGTCGTTGGACATTCGCTCACATGATGGGCCGGGCTAGCACAGATAGAACAAATCTCCTGATAATTAGGTGGTGGTGTGTATTGTGCAGGAGATTATTGACCTAATGCTAGGAACTGATCAAATTTCTGGGCAAGAAGTTCGACTTTATCTAATCTTTGGGCTATTAGGTTCAGATCGGCCTTAAGACTAGAGTCAGAATATTTGATCCCATAGAATGATGGAAATATCGATGGATTATAGGTGGAAGGAATAAAATATTTCTTTGTCTGCCTAGGTGGTTCTCAGAATTTCTAGCCATTTGATTATTAAGTGTAACATGAATCAGTCATTCAATTTTAGGATTAAGTTCAACTAGGTCAGAAAAAATTATACCGTGCATGTATTAGTGCAAACTCTAATATGTGTGTTGTTAAGATTTTTTTTTTTTTTAAAGAAGGAGGAGAAAAAGAAGATAAAAGAAAGAAAGGGAAAAGTTCTAAAGGTGAGATCCTTAAGAAAAGTCATAGATCTAAAGGCATAAGATGAGAAGAATTAGTTGTGGTTAAGTGTTAATTGCAATCAAGTTAGCAAACAGTTAAACCTAGACACCTACGAGTTTCTTAGACCTAACAGTTCGATGTAGAGTGGCTTAGTCTAGATATAAATTGGGTTTGTTCTCACTTCCTTCAACTAGCCAGGTAAGTAATGAGGTCGTCAGGGTCCTCCCGTTGCTTGCCTTAGACACCAATTGAATTGGTCAGATAAGCTAACGGAACCAATTAAATAACCACAAATCTACTTAGGCTGAGCCTTTGTAACCTTTAGTCTTAGACACTAGTTTCAGGGATGAGTCCAAACTTACTTTATACTTGACCACAATACTCAAACTAAACTCAATTGATCCTAGGGGCCAATGTCTACTTGATTTTAGTTAGACTAGGGTTAATGTGGGATGCTAGTTGGTTGTTTTTGGACCAAGAGAGGGTGATGAAATCTCCACCTTATCTTGTTATGGGTGTTGCCCTTAAATTGATTTGAGATGAATATGCACAACCAATTTCAAACAAGGGGTTCTATGCGACTAAATTAGATACATGAAACTAATAAAACTTAAAAGCTTATCTTGTCTCCAGCGATCACCAAAAATAAATTTACAATGATGAATGCTCCTAAAAATTAAGTTTCTACTCTTGTCATACAATTTTTATTAAGTTTATATGGATGAATTTTAGGTTAATTAAAAAAAATAATTTATACTAAAAAAAATAGTTAAGGCTAGGGTTAGGATTGATCTCACCAACTCGGAAGCTTTCTATCTCCCTTTTTTTTTAATTTTTTAATTTTTTTTCTACAAAAAGATAAAAAAAAGTTAGTAAACAATAGTCACAAGAAAACTAAAAAAATCAAACATTAAAATTGGTGCCTTTTCCGATAACTGTATCAAAAATTGATAGGGTCGCGATGCTGTCGTTAGGACACCGTGATTATCAATCAAATTTCAATTTCAATAAAAATTAAAAATATATAAAAAATAGTGAATCAGGTCGAATCCACAGAGAAGACAGGATTTTGACTTGAAATCTTTAATTTTATAAAAAAAATAAAATTTTGAAGAAAGTAATTTAAGTCAGAAAATAAAAATTAAAAGTGTGAAAAATAAATCAGGTACTAAAATCTACTAACTAGATCCTAGCATCTATTTACAATAAAAATAAATAATAGAAGCATAAAAATAAATTGGTACTAAGATCTACTAATTAGATCCTAGCATCTACGTGCAAAAAATAAAAGACAGGAATTTAAAGTGCAGAAAAATAAATTTTACATTAATTAAAATTAAAATTCAAGTACAAAAAATTTAAAAAAAATAATAAAATAAAATAAAAATAAAACTGTAATAAGGATCTGAAATTGATCTGCTAAGCCTCGTCGAAAAGATGGTTGATGACCTCTCCATCTTCCATCATACTCCGTAAAGCGAACCAGCTTCTCTCTTTCTTTTCCTTGGGTCTCTAAAGCTATTTAATTTTTTTATATTTTTTTTTATATTTTTTACTTATTTTTTTTGCTCTCTAAGCTTATTCTCGGACCTCCTATTTATAGATAAATTTTTCATAATTTTCTGGTAGGAAAAGGAGTCCTAAAACCCTTAGAAATCGTATTAATCTCTTTAGGAATATTCCTGAATGTCGGATCAGCTTCGGACCGCCCAGATCTACCTAGAATCTATAGTTTTAATCCTTATCAAAGTCGGATCGAATGTCAGCCATTGGATCTGGGTTCTGATGAAGTTCTGACCGTCGGATCGTGCAAAAGAATCCTATTCAAAGTCGGGAACGAGTCTGAACCGTCGGATCTGGGTCGGGTGGAATTTCAGCCGTTGGATCGCACTCAGGATCTTTCTCTCGCTGTGAACCATGCTTGTGGACTGCATGAAGTTTTCTGTGGACCGCGCCCTGGCTCTGTGGACCGACCGATCGGTCTACCGTACACCGAAGGCTATTTTTTTTATTTTTTAAGATATTTTGGCTCGATTTTTGCTCTGATTTTTTACCTGAAAATTAAAAAAAATGTATTAAATTTTTTAAAAATTTTTCTTCATTTTGGTGCTTAAATTGCTCAATTAAATTAATATCTATTTTTTTATAAATATATCTAATTTTATATATTTTTTTAAAATCATTTATTTTTTAAAAAAATTCAATAAATTCATGAAATTAAGATTTTTAAGAAGATGTTAGCACCATAAATTATCAAAAATACCTTCAATAAATATAAAAATATACCACTTATCATGTCGCTACTGCCATCACTTCGAAAGAGGGAGGTGGGGCCGTAAGTTCGATCCGACGAGGGGAGGAGCGAGGGGAGAAGGGGGAGATGGTGGGGGGTCGGATTTGGAAAGGGGAGGGGTAGGGGGAGAAGGGGGAGGCCGCCGCGGGTCCAGTTCGGCAAGGGGAGGGGTGGGGGGAAGGGGGAGGCTGCAGGAGATCCAATCTGGCAAGGGGAGAGGCAGGGAGAGAATGGGGAGGCGGCGAGGGGTTCGATCCAACAAAAAGAAGGGCAAGAAATGATAAGAGAGATCGGACGGTGGGACGCCAGCTCCAGAAGGCGGACGAGAAGAAGGGGGAGTTCAAGGAAGCAGGGGGATGTCGGATCCAAGGTGGCTCCAGTGGTATGGGGGTTGGGGGAGGAGTTCGAGGGCTCGGGCGGTGGGGCGGGGTCGGGAGCTCGAGGAGGCAGTTAGAGCTCGGGGATGACGGAGGCGGGGGGTAGCCGAGGGGCTTGGGATCCATCGGACAAGGGCTTGAGAAGGCGGCCGAGGGCTTGGAGAAGCAGGATCCAGTAGTCGGGGGCTCGGGGAGGCAACCGGTGGCTCGAGGTAGCAGCATATGGTGGTGGGGGAAAGAGGGGGACTGGAGGTGGGAGAAAGAAGGGGGCGATGGTGGGATGAGCGAAAATGAAAAGTGAGGAACCGACGGGGTGTTTTTAAGATTAGTATTAGCGATGGTAAAATTCCATCGCTAATAAGAACTTTCTGTCGCTAATAATCCTACCATCAAATTAAAAAAAATATAAAATTATTTTCTATTAGCGATGCAACTTGCCGTCGCTATATACCATCGCTATTTTTTTTTATGATGGTAAATATATTGGTCGTCATTTTTTATCATTAAAAAACATTATTAGTGATAACAAATTTGCCGTTGTTAATAGCCTTAGGTAAAAAATTATTTTTCTTATAATGGCAGGTCCGCTCTAGCGGTCAGAATGACACTTCCATCTCATTTCTAACTGAGGACCTTTCCTCCTCATCTTCAACTGAGGATATTTCTACTTCATCTTTAATCGATGACTCCTCTACCTCATCTTCTGACAAAGATCTCTTCACCGTATCTTTTTTTGAAGAGATAAAGTCCGACCTCACTAACTTGAGTTTTGGCTACAACACTACCATTTTAGGATTTTGATGAAAACATATTCTATCACCATTTTCTTCCATTTATGATTGCTACAAAACTATATGGGCTGAGATCTAGAACCATGTTGCCTCAGCTACCAATCAAATTCAAAATTAAAGATACCAAAATATGGATACAAGTTTTTTTCAAAAAAGCATATATTAACTCGATCAAAATTTATGCGCTATTACCTGATTGGAAGTCTCCTTTCTCTCTTTCCTATTTCTAATTTTCTCTCGCATTCTCATGTCCTTAGGCAACATGGCTCTTTTCTTTTTCCTTGTTGTAAATCAAGAAAAAGCCCGGAGCCACCAAATACCTCTTGGTTCTCTCTCTCTCTCTCTTTTTTTTTTTTTGTAATAGAAATTAAGAGAGTGAAGTTCCATGCTCGAACATCCTCTCTTTGCTAGGATTTTTTTTTTATTATTTACATTCTTAAACATTAGTCTTTTTTCAGAATAGAGGATGGGAATTAGCTATTAAATGATTGAGGGATCATGATCAACAATGATATTAGAATTCAGATCATGATTTTTCATGCTTTGGATTTTTATAATTTAATTATGGTTTTCTTACTGATTTGTGTAAATAAATTCCGATCAATTAGTTACTTACATTTCAAATATTTAATTATTTTATTTTATTTTAATTTTTTGCTTATAAGACTCCGTTTAACTTATATGTCAATTGCAAGTCAATTTACATAAGTTAATGTTATCATGTGGGTTACTTTTAGATATTATCATTCCATAATAGTTTTTTCTTACCACTTTTTAGATATAATTCTTTCTAACAGATTTAATTCAAATACATACTAATATATTTTTATATTTTGATTTTTATTCTGATTTTTTTTTTAAAAAAAAAACTTTTCTTTCTATATTATTAAGTTATCCAAGTTACCAATCAATTTGATCTATGGACGTTTTGCGCATGATCCTGTTTCCAGCTGAAACACAGTGTCCCCCGAGATTTGATGATGTGTGGGCGACGGTTACCGGGGGCGGTGGAATTCGACCATGCTGCTCTTGGCGCGCTCTAACCTTCCGCCGCCCGATCCCGCCCTCGCCCTGCTGCCGCGTTGCAAAACCCTCCGCGAAGTCGAGCAGCTCCACGCCCGCCTCATCACCTCCGGCTTCCTCCGTCACCCCTCCCTCGCCGCCGGCGTCGTCGTCCGCCTCTCCTCCTCCCCCCACCCGGCCTCCCACGTCCTCGCCCGCCGCATCTTCTTCTCCTTTCCCATCCCTACAGATCCCTTCCTTTGGAACGCCCTCATCAAGTCCTCCTCCCACGGCCGCGACCCCAACCAGGCCGTCCTCATTTTTGCTCTCATGCTCGCCGCCGGCATCCCTGCTGACGAGTTCTCCTTCTCTCTCGCCCTCAAGGCCTGCTCCCGGGCCTCTCTCCTTAGAGAGGGCTTTCAGATGCACTCTTTCATCTGCAAGACTGAGCTCTCTTCAAACCTATACCTTCAGAACTCTCTTATCGGTTTCTATTCTAGATGTGGGCTCTATGAGCTTGCTCGCCAGGTGTTTGATAGGATTCAGCATAGAGATTCGGTTTCTTGGAACTCGATGATCGATGGGTATGTTAAGAGTGGGAGAATGGGCGCGGCAAAAGAGCTTTTTGATCAGATGAGAGATGGAGATAAGAATCTGGTGACTTGGAACTCTATGCTCGGAGGTTTTGCGTTTGAAGGCAATGGGATTGGAATTGACATGGCTCGTCAGTTGTTTGATGAAATGCCTGAGAGAGATTTGGTTTCATGGAATATGATGATCGATGGGTATGCCAAGTGCGGACGGATGGGAGATGCAGAGGATTTGTTCGAACACATGCTGGATAGGGATGTGATCTCTTGGGCGAATATGATTTTTGGGTATATGGAGGCAGGGAGTGTTGCCTTGGCCCGGAAGTTGTTTGATGAAATGCCCGAGAGGGATGTGATCACTTGGAATATCATGATGTCTGGTTATGTTAAGAATGGAGATTCCATCGAAGCCCTGAATCTATTTAGCATGATGAGGCTGCAAGGCAGTGTAACTCCTGACAGTGCCACTCTAGCAAGTGTTCTTTCAGCAATTTCTGAACTTGGCCGCACTCATGATGGGATCGCAGTACATGAGTATATTGAGAGGAACTGCTTGCCTTTGGATGGGAAGCTAGGTGTTGCTCTCATTGATATGTACTCTAAGCGCGGTCGGTTGGAAGATGCTTTGGAAGTATTTGAGATTTCAGGGAGAAGCGTCGATCATTGGAATGCGATGATTTGTGGGCTAGCTGTTCATGGGTGTGGTGAATTAGCCCTTAAACTCTTCTGGGAAATGGAGAGGCGTTTGGTGGTACCTGATGACATTACTTTCATTGGAGTTCTGAATGCTTGTAGTCATTCAGGTTTGGTGGATGAAGGACTAATGTGCTTTGAGATGATGAAAAGAGATTATAATTTGGAGCCTAAGGTCCAACATTATGGATGCATGGTTGATGTTCTTGGCCGGGCAGGGCAGTTGGAAGAGGCAATGAAATTGATCAAGAATATGCCCATTGAACCAAATGATGTGGTTTGGAGATCCTTGCTTAGTGCTTGCAGGAACCATCGTAACATCGACATGGGCCAAAAGGTAGTGAAAAATATAATTGATTGGGGCAGTTGCAATACTAGTTCGTATGTGCTTCTATCCAATCTCTATGCTAGTATCAGAATGTGGGGAGATGTTAGCAAGGTTAGGATGATGATGAGGGAGAAGGATTTGAGAAAGGTTCCTGGTTGCAGTTGGATTGAACTTGATGGTGTCATTCATGAATTTATTGTGGGAGATAATTCACATCTGGAAGGTAAAGAAATTTATTCATTATTGGAGAGGTTGTGTAAATCTAAATTGTACAGTTCACACGTTTCATAATTTATACATAAAAAATGATGTTCCCCCCATTTAATTGGTTGTGCCTGACTTTGATATTAGTTAATGTGTTTTCCATAACATTTTTTCAAAAAATCTCGTTTTGACTTTTGAGTCGTTGAAGACTAGGCCCTATTTGAGATTCTCCAAATGTTTTCTAGAGCCCAAAAAGTACTTTCGATGATATATGTGTTTAGTCGAAAAAAATTTGAAGTAGCTTTCTGGTCCTCCTAAAAGCTAAAAAACTTCTATTTGGTAAGAGCTCCGGTTACGAGCTTTTCTTTAAAAGCACTTTCAAAAGCCCATTAGAAAGCTGTTTGTGTGACCAAAATACTTTTAAATTCTATAATTATTGCATTATTCATTATAATATTTAGATTAAAATAAAATATATAAATTATATATTAACAATACATTATACTATATTATATTATATGTATACTATATAATAACATGTTAATGTGTAATAAAAATAATTCAAACACTTTATTCAAAATATTGTATTATAATTATTAACTAATAATAGATGCATTATATTATATTAATTTTATTAGATAGTGTAGTATAGTTTAATATACTAATATTATCATTACTATTGTTACTGTATTATGTGTCCTTTATTATTATTTTCTCATATTAAAAATACTTATTTTAAAATATTGAAGTTCCATGGTATTTTAGAAATATAGTTATTAAACAACAAATAGATTTTTGTTACTACATAAAGTTCCATGGTAGAGACAGCCTATTTAAGTCTGCCTTTTAGGCCAAATGCCTGCCTGAGGCCATCCAAGATTGAGCTAGACTCAAGTCTAGTGGTGATCAGCACTAGCCTTCTTCTATCATAGCTAAATCATTTATAATGCATTTAAGTCCAAGATTTTAACTTAAGAGTGGTTTGTTTGCTTACATATTTATATAATTGAGAACTTACAAAGATGATGGGGACCATTAATTCTTTGTTAAAGTTGATTTTAGGTAGAGATCATTTTGTTAATTCAAAGTTGGCTTGCAATTGACAATTGTTTGGTGCTATAATGGTGGAGGTGACCTTAGAATTCTTCAACTTTTTTTAATTTTTATGAAAGTATGTTGATCTATACCCTTAAATTAGGGCTATCTCGAGAGAAATTGGATACTTGACATGGCTTCACAAAGTGTATCAATATACGCACATGACCGGTACATTTGAACCGATGTGCCGGTGGACTATGATGTAATTTCTGGACAACACTTTTATTCTTACATGAAGATTCTTGTGCTATTTGTTACCAAGATCCTTAGGTTTAGCCTAAAGCACCTAACACTTGAAACAGATACAGACACTCAGGCAGAACATCGTATCAATAAATTCTTAGATATCCAAAGGATCCAAAGCATAAACGCACTGCCCAATACACGAAGCTAGGCCAATGTAACATAGCTAATGCTTTATTTATATGTTTCAGTTCATTTCTCGATTATGGAGAAGGGAGATACTGATTTGATGAGCAATTGTCATTGCAAATATTTTTGCGCATATACATGGATATTCTTTTGCTTAAAAATATTTGGAGCTTGACAACTAATTTTAGGTGTTGGATTAAGAGATCCAACTGCCGTAACAATACAAGATGATCGTTGCCACTTTTAATGGGTTGGATAATATCCAACCCGTTTTAGCCGCCTTGGCATAAATTTTTGTGCAAAAATTTGGCACCGATGCCATGATATATCCAACCACTCCCTCGTCTAGCATCACACCACTGATGCTGGATGAAGCATTAATGCAAATTGTGCACCATGACGAGAAATTTGTTTTGGTTGGGCAGAAATTGTCTCCGACCGGTTAGCATGCACGCCATACACCTCTCTATTAATGAGGAAAGAAGTTTGAAGCTTATGATGCCTTGGAATTTCCCTTTTTTTTTTTTTTTTTGGCCCCCTAAAGAGAGGAAAAAAAAAAAGAAGTCTTGTAGTCTAGTCATGGTATAAATGCAAGAGTATCTTATGGAGTTCTAATCACAAGGATTATAACTTGATGATTTGGCTCTAGTTGGAGCTATATACTTTTCATTTTTGTACATGTTCGGTCCCTATGTTAGGAGTATTTGCAAAAATGCTGTGTACATGGTAAAGGGCTTTCTGGATTAAGACACCTACACCTAGGCTAGTACGCAATTGATGTATAAGATTAAATAAACTGTTTGTAGAGCTTGTATTGAGCTAGGCAGACTGGTACAAACTACAGACCATTGGATCACAACAATTTTTATACACCGCCTGATAAGGCCCGTTTTTTATAACAAAAGATTAAAAAAAAATAATAGAGAGCCTGTATTTATGGAAAAAAATGAATAGATGTGGTTAAAAGGAAGCTTGAACCAACAAGAATCTTATAAAATGATCTAAAATGTTGAATCATAACAAAGCCTGCAAAAAGTAACAAAACTATACGCAAATTGATTATATGGAAGCCAACTAACAATTTGCACATGTAAAGTCATGTTAAGCCATCTCAATTGAGGCTGCATTTTTGCAGTTCTACAGAACCATATGTGCATTAGGACTCTTGAGGTGATGTGAACCATCATAGTGCTGGGCTTCACAAGCTAATTGTCACATGCATTAAAATCGGCAAAAATACTCGAGCCTGCAAAAAAAAAAGAAAAAAGACATTATACATCAAAAATTTAAAGTCGGGTGCTGGAACCATGTTGGTATGTTACTGATTAACCACAATACAATCAGTATTCGGTATAGTATGATACATACTCTATATCGAAATAGGCTCGAACATTTTTTTTCTTACTCCCAACCATGGTATTACTCGACTTACAAGGTGGTTCCACCTAGCCTGGACCATTGCAGGCCTGTTTGGCTCATAGTCTCAATCAAACCTTGGTACCATGATAGTACTGTATGGTACAGTCAGCATGGGGTGTATTGGCTGGGATAATAGACCCTGAGTATCTATTTTGGGTACTTCTTCTTGACCTAATCTGATGTGTTATGACTTAGTTTCCCCTCCATGTGCATGATCCAAGCCGCATGACTGGGTTGGGGTTTTTTCCAGGTTTGGGTTGGGATTGGAGATTGGTGTTTTGTACTTGATACACGTTATTGATCCTTTTGTCTATCAACTTGAGCTTTTAAAGTCTAGTGGTAAGTTAATACTAGTAGTATGGCTTAACACTTTTTGCTTTTTGGGGATTGGAAGGCAAGGGCTTCTTTGTTCCTCTGCTGATGTTTTTGCTACCACTTGATAGGCTAATTTCGACTTAGTAACCTACATTCAAGAAGGAAAACCAACACAACAGAGGTTCAAGAAATCATCCATGGTCCACATTATCTCTTTTTTATTTGTGTTGGCCGGTTTTAAGTGCAGTTTATGCTACTTAACTTGCTAAAATTCCTCCTTCCTTTTGTTTTATATTCTTTTCGGTAAGAAAAACCCTACTTCATTTAGTTCTAGTTTTTATTTGGAAAATATTCAACAACTGGTCAACACCTTATCTTATTATTTGTTTAAAATCATAATTTCTTAAAGGTTCTAAATTCTACTTGTAAGATACTGAAAAACTGGTGACTCCTTACTTGTTCTTCATTTAAACTGTTGCTTTTTATTACCCAGGTGAGGCTATTCCTTTTGAATACAAATTCTTGCGGGGTTTAATGCTATCTCAGTGGTGTCAACTGCTTGGTAGCTCAATTCTGACACCGAGTATTCGATCATTTATCCTCCAACTCTATGGGAAGGTAAGACCCAAGTCCACTGGTGAAATTTCTTGGCAATCAAACAAAAAATAAAGACACCTTCAGCACCTAACATATGAAACGTGATGAGCTGGGTTTACTGTGGCAACTTCAGGGAACAATAGTTGCAAATATTGTATTTCATAATTTATAATGAAATTAGAAAGGCAGAATGGCTTCATGTTACTTGTAATCATGTACCTTGAGGCAGTCAGTAGATTGATTACTAAATTCCATCAAAAGTGGTTTGGGTGATTATAGCCAATTGCATTAGCTTTGGTTTTTCGAACTCAAGTTTATGTTTCTTCTTATAATATTTTCTTCTTATTGATATAACTAGTGCTGTTGTGTGTGTACAAATTTTTCATCTGAATCAAAATCATTACCAAGATATATGTGTGGGTACAAATTTGCTCTTTCTGACCTGGCTGTATAAGTTCATATATTCCTAGATATTGACTCATAAAATATACTGTATGCTTTGTGATCACCTGAAATAAAAATCATTGAATAGGAAAGTATATCCGAATTTCAATATGTTGATAATATTATGTCGGCTAAGATATCCAAATATTTGGCTCTAAAATTTTATTACCCAAATATTACAAATTGCCCTTCATTTTGCAAAATAAAAACCTACTCATATTACCGCATTATTTCTTCCAGAAGAGACTCTTAAACCTTCCCCTAATGCATGCCCTGAAGAGAGAGAAACGCCACCAGAAGTTTGATGCAAGTCTATCTATTATAGCTATTAGAATCATGTACGATCTCATCCATTATAATATGTACAATCTCAAATAACACAACTACCCTATTTTGCACATATAATCATGGTATATCAGCTCAGATCAAATAGAACAGTCTTTCCAAACAAATATTTCTTTTGCACTGGTTCTCCAAAACTGGGATAGAGTTGTCATATCTAAATTTAGCATCTATAACAAATCATAGGATCTTTTCAGACACTAATCAACTCTGCGCTTCGTGGTTTTATGAACTCATAGGCCACTGGCAATAGTATTATTAGAATCCAATCCTCCAGTGTAGACGATGGGATGTTCGCATGAACTCATCAGCCATCCATCACAGTCTTGCAGTGAGGTAGCTTTCCATTTTATATTTTTAACCCTCCTGTCATTCTCCAACCAAAACACCTATTATAACTTATTCATTATTTTAATATATAATGTAGGGGGCATCTCACTCCCCTCATTCTATCTCAGAAAAAAGAAAAAGAAAAAAGGAAAAAAAAGAGGCTTTTGCTGTTGTATTGCACCATACATGGTCCCTAGTATTTGTCCCATAACTATGGGTCCGTCCCACTAAGTGCCGATGTTCTCAAAACAAGTTCTACATGCACGATAAGCACCACAAGCTTCGATATCAATCGCTCTTGAGCTGCGTACGCCTTCAAAGTTGTCACTTTGTGATCATTCACAAAATCTAAGGCTTGAACCATAAAACTCTTTCAACCAAAGCTGTCTATAATGCACAATCAATGCATTAAAATGAGTGAGACCCCATCACCAGATCTCCTACCAAAAAAATTTCATTGATCATAACCTTTTGTTGGTGGATGTCTGGACAGGACACTACTTTCCAGGACCTTTTCGATATCACGTAATGCAGCAAGAAGAAAAAAGAAAAAAAAAAAAAAACAGAAAATAATCAATTACGTGGATCAGCCGAAAAAGGACTCGCCTCCACAGGATATACAAACTTCACTATGAGAAAAAAAATATTACAAGAGAAGATCTCATCCTCAACTCTCGTACACCCAATTTCTCTCTCATAAGAAATTCTCCCTCACAAAAACTCTCTCTCTAGGAAGATCTTCTGAACCCTTGAAGTGACCGCTGTCCGCTGTCCAAAAACCTCTCTGCTCCTTCTCTCAACGACGTGCTGCTCTCTCTCTTCACGGATTCTCTTCTCTGGGTTCCATACGAAATTGTCCGCGCCAAGAGACCACCAGGCCACCACACCCTCTATTGTTCACGAACAGAGCCTTTATAGACGTTAAATCCATGTTAGATTAGGGTTAGGAGTCCTAATCAAGCCTCGGACCATTGGATCATGACCAAGAATTACCCACACCCTCTGATTGCATGCCGGTCCACGGAACAGTACCGTGGACCGCGAGAAATGCATGAAAAATGCCCATGCGATCCACATGGTGGGCTGTGCACTGCCCAATCCATGATGGACCGAGCAACGGGCTCCCAGAGGCGCTTATGGGCCTGGGCCGGCCTGTGTGCCCCACGCGCCCGAGCCAGGGCCTGCCTGCGCGTTGGGCCGCACCCAGCCGCGTGCTGCCGCACCTGGGCTGTGCACAGCCGCTCCACCGGCCTGCCGCCGACTGCCGGCGATCCTCCGCCACTCCAGATTCCGTGTCGATTTCTCTCATGCATATCTCCTCCGTCCGAACTCCGTTTGAAGTGATTTTGATCTCGTTGGACTCTATTTTTTAATCGCAAACCTCGTTGTGGGCTCAATGTGGATCGAATCTCAAGACGTCAAATTCTAACAATCTCCACCTCGACTTAATATTCGACCTCCTAACTCTGAGAGCTTCTAGATCTCCTCGCCTCCATGCCTTGGGGCAATCGCCTGCTGATCATGGATGAACAAACATGAGAGTCGAGCCAGGCCGCTCGATCCCATCTCCATCGTATGCTGTGCTCCTCCTGACCTGAGACTTGCTCGGAATATCATCCTGCGGCAATAGAAATCTCATCTTGCGACGTCGCTTCTCGTCCTCCCAAGTTTCATGTCTCGTACCCGATCCACCTCCACCTGGAGCTCCACCTCACTCTGGGCTCCACCTGGCTCCTAAAGCTCCACCTCGCACTGGACTTCTCATCAGGTAATAATGTCTTCTCTTCCCCTTCTTCCCCTCCAGAACAATCCTATCGCCGTGTAGCACCTTCAAGATTCCTCTAACAGCTACCGTCCTGTAGCCTCTCGAATCCAGTTTACTCAGTGAGATAAGATTCCGTCTAAAATCGGGTATGTATCAAACCTCCCCCAATCTCCTCACTACACCATCATATGTCCTCCAGCTGACCGTCCCAATATCTCTGATCGCACAGCTCGATCCATCCGACAGATAAATAGTATCCTCACTATTTTCTAGAGAGTCAAACTGCTCCTTTTTGCAATATACATGATAGATGCATACAGAATCTAATATTCACTACTGGGAAGAAGTAGATACCTCGTCAGATATCTCCAGAACATTTCTCTCTAAATCACTACTGGCTGTCACTACAGCAGCCATCGTCCGATCTTTGAGTTGAGAGCAATCTCTAGCTAGATGCTCCAACTTGTCACATTGGTAACATCTGGTTTTGCTCAAATCCCTCCTGGACTTAGACCGCCCTCGTTGCGATCTCCTATCGCTTCGTCTACCGCCTCCTGCTCCTTCATAAATCATCAAAGTTGAGCTACCGCCACCTAAGCTCGAAGCCGGATTCTCCCTTCTGAGAATCTTATCTGGAGTATCGCTGCGGTGACTTCATCCATCTTGATGGTACTCTTTCCCATTAGAAGAGCAATCACCAAGGACTCATATAAAGGAGGAAGTGATGCCAGCAAAACCAGCACTCTGATCTTCTCCTCAACATTCTCACCAATGCTGAGGAGGTCGGTAAAGATCTTCTGGAAGTGGTTTAGATACTCCTACACGCTCTGTCCCTCAGCTATTCGCAGCTGGTAAAACTGCCTCCAGAGGAAAAGAGCGTTGGTGAAAAATTTCGCCATATACAACTTCTCGAGCTTCGACTACAGCACCGTCAGAGAAGTCTTGCTAAGCACATAGATCACTATTTCATCCGTTAGGTACATGCAGATGGTACTCACCGTCTGCATCTGTAGCCGTTTTCAATCCTGCACCTCAATGGTGGTTGGCTTCTCCTCGCACAAGAAAGCATCGATCAACCCTTGTTGAATGAGCACATCCTTCACTCTTGTCTGCCACAAGGAGAAATTGCTTTTTCCATCAAACTTATTGATCTTCATTTTGATTGATCCTATCTTCTCCATCTTCAATCTTGCTCACCACCGCTGCAATCTGCATCCTTGTACCACCTCGCTCTGATACTATTTATTGGTGGATGTCTGACCAGGACACCATCTCTTAGGACCTTTTTCGATACCGCACAATGCAGCAGGAAGAAAGAAAAAATAAAATAGAAAATAATCAATTATGTAGATCAACCAAAAAAAGACTCGTCTCCACGAGACATGCAAACTTTACTGTGAGAAAAAAAAATATTACAAAAGAAGATCTCACCCTCAACCTTCGTACACCCAATTTTTCTCTCACAAGAAGTTCTCCCTCACAAAAGCTCTCTCTAAGAAGACCTCCTGAATCCTTGAAGTGACCACTGTCCAGAAACCTCCTTGCTCCTCTCAGCGACGTGCTACTCTCTCTCTTCACGGATTCTCTTCTCTAGGTTCCGTACGAAACTGTCCATGCCAAGAGACCACCAGGCCACCACACCCCCTACTGTTCACGAACAGGGCCTTTATAGGCCTTAAATCCATGTTAGATTAGGGTTAGGAGTTTTAATTAGGCCCAAATCAAGCTCCGAACTGTTAGATCATGATCGAGAACTACCCACGCCCTCCAATCACACATCAATCCACGAAACAGTGCCATGGATCGTGAGAAATGCGTAGG
Organism: Elaeis guineensis; assembly: GCF_000442705.2. Taxonomy (NCBI): domain Eukaryota; kingdom Viridiplantae; phylum Streptophyta; class Magnoliopsida; order Arecales; family Arecaceae; genus Elaeis; species Elaeis guineensis. The sequence goes on along the minus strand of NC_026004.2, from coordinate 22,349,844 downwards.
AAATGCCCACGTGGTCCACGTGATGGGCTGTGCAACGCCCGATCCACGATGGACCAGGCAACGGGCTCTCAGGGGCATGCTTGGGCCGACCCGCATGCCCGGGCCAGGACCAGCCCGCACGTTGGGCCGCATCCTACCATGCCCAGCCGTGTCTGAGCCGCACACCGCTGCGCGCTACCGCGTCTGGACTGCTTCTCTCGTGCATATCTCCTCCATCCGAACTTCATTTGACATGATCTTGATCTCATTGGACTCCATTTTTCATCGCGAATTACGCTGTGGACTCGATATGAACCAAATCTCAAAGCCTCAAATCCTAATACCTTTCTATACCTTAGAGATGCAAGCTGGCCACTAACTCGGTTAGCATTTCGGCTACCATCTAAGCAAGCAACCTTAATGGAGCCATTAAAGATCTTTAAACCTTCCACTAGGCCAAGGTCTCACAGCATTAAACCAGCAGGGAGCAGTGTACAGTGTCCGGCAGTTTGGAGGTCACGTCCGTCCAGAAGCATGGAAACAATCGTCCAGCCTACATTAAACATTCTGCAGGACCACACCGGCAGTCTGCAACAGCTAGCACCATTTATGCTCCACAGTATCTGGGCTAGTGCTATCCCCACTGCTCTTATGCTCGGCCAAGGTAGAGACACATAAATTGATTTTGCCTGATTTCTATCTCGGCTCTTTCACATGGACACACATACCATATGAGAATACCGCAGGACCAGATCAGCCTGGAGTCACATGTTGCACCAAGTCCCTGGCCTCTCACATATGGAGTCCTTTCACATCCCAGACAACAGAGAGAAATCGTACAGTAACTGCTGAAACTAAGATTTGGGAAAAGAAAGCAACTTTCACAGCCCAGACAACACAGAGAACATGTATAGTAACCGCTAAACTAGGATTTAGAAACAGAAAAAGTAACTAGAGCTACAAGGATCTGCCTTCATCTTCTCTGAAGAACAATTCTAGCTCAGAGGTCAATAGTTAGGAAAAGAGAAACATACATTGCATAACTCAGAGGTCCTTATTCGAGGACACGACGCGCTTGAAGATAAGTGGTTAGTGACGGGAATAAATCCTCCTTGCATGTTGCATTGGAATCCCTCAGACAAGGAATCTGAGTACAGGTTAAGAGGATGACAACCACCACCATCTCGACCGGGATCAGTAACCGACGCTTAGTTGTTGAAGCACCGCCTCCATCGTAGGCCTCTGGCTCGGAGTCTCACTTGTGCAAACTAAGGCAATCCCTGCGAGCTTTGATGCCTCCGGTTTGGAGTAGTTCCCATCGAGATTTTCATCGATGAGGTTTTCAAGCTTAGCATACTCCGAATTCAGCCGCAGGTGGGAGACATTGCTTTTCCCTGTAAGGATTTGGAATACAAGGACTCCAAAGGCATAGACATCACTCTTTTCGGTGAATCGGCCAACAGTGGTATATTCGGGGGCCAAGTAACCCATGGCAGCACTGGCTTTGAGGGTCGAGAAGACCACATCGTCAGCCAAGAGTTTGTGAAGACCAGAACCAGAGAGTCGAGGAGCAAAATTATGATCGATGAGGACCTTCTCTGCCGATATGTTTTGGTGGACCAGAGCAGGCTTGTTTGATCGATTGCTGTGTAAATACTCAATACCTGGATAAGTAGCAAATGAAGCAACCAAATCAAGTTCGGTAAGGTTCAAGAGTGTTTTCTCATAGGGGGGATAGATTCTAACGAATCACTTGAAGTAAATATGTAAAATAATGACAAAACTAAAACCAACAATAACCGGTCCAACTCCTTTCATGTCTTTTTTTTCCCATCAATGAGAAGCTTAAGCAAACAAATTTCCTATGTATAATTATCCGTCAGAAATGGCATCCATAAATTTTTTTTTTTTTGAATGAACAATGAGAAAATTGAAATAAACAGTCATCATAGGCCACATCAAGTCATGCATTGAAACATGATAAGTAAGAACTAAGAAGCAAGAGGTTCAAACTTTAGTACCTTTAGCAATGCCTTTGACAATAGATACTCTTGTAGGCCAGTCTAGAACCCTGCCATTCACATTATCCTTCATATCCAGATACTGCGACAGGCTCCCATTTGTAACAAAATCATAGACAAGGAAGCACTCCCCCCTGCCTCTAGAACAGCAAAAGCCCCTCAATCCAACAAGATTCTCATGCCTCAACAAAGTCAGGATCTTCAGCCCCTTCAAGAAGTCAGCCTCCTCAGTTTTACAGCTTGTCTTGTTGATGCTCTTAACAGCAACCACAGTCCCGTCTCGCAAGAGGCCCTTAAAACTTGCGGCGAAGTTGCTCTTCCCCAGCAAGTTAACATCCGAAAAGTACTGAGTCGCACACTCCACCTCCTCAAGATTGAATCGAAAGCTCTGAGAGACCTCCTGAGAGAGCCCCACACCGCCTCGCCCATCAACCAAGGAATCCCATCCATTGGAGTACTCGAGGCTGATAAGCGGGGAGGCACTCTTTCGATAGAAATCCTTGGGCTGGTCGGTGCTTAGCCGGCTGTCTGAAACCTCTAGTGCACTACCAATCTTCTGCTTCCGGCGACGATATAGTGCAAAGGCCAGTAAACTGATAACCAACCCTCCAAATGCCAAAGCAACTATTCCGATAACAACTTTTACTGCAGAGGATTTTGAAGATTTTGAGCAGTGGGAACCATTGCAATGTGCGGTAATGTTAGCCGATTGTGGGATCTCCTGTCCAAAGGGTTCAGGTTTGCTGGGATTCAGGACATCATCTGAAGAGCAAACTTTGAGGGAAGTGAATCCAACTCCACATAGTTCTGTGTTGTTCCCATACTGGAATCCTCCATTCAGTCTCTTTAAATCTTCATCCAGATCAAACAGTTTGTCTCAGCTCAGTAGGAACTCGACAAGGAAACAGAGAAGAATCAAATTTTAGAACAGAAGAGAGCAAGTGAGAGTTACCGGAGGGGACATTGCCGGAGAGGGAGTTATTCCGGACATCGAATACTACCAGCTGAGGAACCTGAGCTAGCTTCACAGGGATTGAACCAAAGAGATGATTGAAGCTCAAATCCAACCTCGTCAACTGTGTTAAATCTCCTAAAGTGGCCGGAATAGCTCCGTTTAAGTGATTGCACTGTAAGGCAAGAACAGTGAGCTTCTTCAAAAGACCTAGCTGGGGGGGTATACCTCCTGTCAACTGGTTATAGCACAGCTGCAACACTACACATAGATAAGGAAAGCAAGGTAAAAATTAGAATAAGAATGCGCTAAAATATCGAGGGAAAACAAAGTTCTATCAGCTTAGCCGATCAAAAATAACGGAAAACTAAAAGCAAGATAGTAAACTCAGATCAAAAAAAAAAAAAAAAAGAATAAGAAGAAGAAGAAAATCCAAACGCGTTATCAAGTTTCTCTAACTCTAAAGGAAGAGCTTTTTTTAAAAAAAAAAATAAATGTAATTCTAAAGGAAGAACTTTTTTTTCCTCTAACTCTAGAAAAAAGCCAATGAGAGACAAAGGACGAGCTTTTTCTCTAACTCTAAATAGAAACTTATAGCAGAGCTCCAACACCTAAAGTAAAAACAAAGCCTTATTAGTTTTAGCCGATCAACTATCTGTGAAAAGCTAATATCAAAAAAAAAGAGTGAACCCAGGTAGAAAAATTGCAAGGAAAAACCCATGCACCATCAAAATCCTAATTTTTCTCTACCTTTAACTATAAAGTTACAAAAGAGTTGCAAAAATTTCACTTATTTAAAAAAAAAACAAATGAGAGGCAAAGGAAGAAAACCCAAAGCTCAACAGTAAAGAAGAACGCTTCCGAAGAAAAACTATAGAGGAAGAGAGAAAGTCCAAAAATCCAGCTCGGAAATCGTCAAATAAACCACAATCTGCAAGCAAAATCGAAACTTTTGTCCGTTTAAATCACTCATGTCCACAAAAATACCATAAGAACAAAAAACCCAGATGGCGAATACACCAAAACCGAAGATTTATACTCACTTCTGGTCCTCACTACCCTTCCCTGAGGCCAAACTCACCTTGCAGGCTCTCCATTTTCCCGAGCTCCACCGGAATGCGGCCGGGGAGGTTGTTATTGTTAAGGTAGAGTTCAGAGAGCTCGGTGAGGTTAGAGATTTCTCTCGGTATCTCCCCTCTGAGAGCATTATAGTGGAGGTACAAACCCGAGAGGCACCGGAGCTCGGCCACCGCCGGCGAGATGAACCCCGAGAGGCCCTTCCCCTGGAGCGAGATGTTGGCCACTTTGCCGTACTCGTTGCACGCCACCCCTTCGAAGTCCCCTCGGCAAGGGTCCCCATCGCTAGTCCACGAGGCCAGAATCCTCCCCTCCTTGTCCAGCGCTGCCTTCACCTCCATGAGGGCTCTCAGCTCCGCATTCCCCTGAACAGCCCTGGGGCCGAGAAGGAGAAGGGAGAGGAGGAGGAGAGAGAAGCCACGGAGAAGAGGAATCGATTCCATGTACCCAGAACGAGCAAAGAAGAAGGTAAAGGAGGCACCTTTATCTCTAAATTTCTCTCTATGGTGGAAGAAGACTAGAGAGGAGAGAAGAAAGTGGTCAAGGTTGCAGTAGAAGAGGCCAAAATTGGGGGGAAGGGGGTGGGGGGAGAGAGAGAGAGAGGAGAGAGTACTATATTTATTAAAAATAAAATGGAGAGTATTTCAAAAAAATAGAATAAAAAATAAGGTGGGTGGATCGCTACATGACAATCAGATCCTGTCCACCGTCTGATTAGAAAATAGGCCATGGAAGCCCTTTTTTATGATTTTCTTTGCGTCGGAGTCAAAATTGTACTCATACATAGCTATTACAAAACGGGAAACCTCAGAGGGTATTTCAAAAAATAAAATAAAAATTTTATATGGGTGGGGCGGTACACAATGATTGGGTGCTGTCCGCCGTTTGATTGGAAATTGGGGTATGAAAGCGATTTCATTTAATAATTCATTTAATGGATCATGGAACACAATGGCAAATTTGTAATTATATAGTTATTCGGGAAAGCAGGAGAAATTAGAGGACATGTTAAAAAATCAAAAAGAAAATTTAAATAGATGGATCGTTCCACGAGGTTCAGATGATGTCCACCGTCTGATTGAAAGATAGGTCTATTGAAGCACTCTTTTATAATTTTTGGGTGGAAAATGAAACTAAATGGCAAAGTTGTAATTGTATAGCTATTAGAAAAGAAGAAGAAATTAGGAGGTGTTCCCAAAAAACAAAAAAGAATAAAAAAATATATTAGTGGATCCCTGCACATTGATCAGATGATCTTGGCCGTCTGATGGGAAATGGGCTTTCGAAGTCTTTTCTCTAAAGAAAAAAAGAATATGGCGTCAAGTTGTCTCTGTCACTTCACCACTTTGAGTGCAGCGGTAAAGTTGTAATTATTTATAACTTTGTGCTATTTTTTTGGAACAGAATGCACTTAAAAATGTCTTTTTCATCGAGATTCTATTTTTTAGCATTTTTCAGAGCCAAACTTTATTGATGACACGTTGAAATCGAATTCTTTTCAATAACACTGCAGCTTTTACAGATTTTTATCAGCTTTTCCAACGAAAAGGCAAAAAATACAATAATAAAGGCAAAGCAATGTTCTATTGTTGACCCTCCTTTCATATAAATTTACAAGGTTACCCTTCTCTTGGACTGCTGCAAGCCGCTCTCTTTTCCAGGTCTGAGCTGTCCATCACAACAAGATCTTGGTTGTTTCAAAATTCGAATCTCTCATCTCCCTAACGGCCGTTAGAGAAGGATTTGGGAAGCCCGTTACACCAGTGGACATAAATAAATGGGTCATCTTTTATCGCCGTTATCCTGTTATTTTGGTTGTTATATGACAAAAGTAATTGTCCTATTTTGACTATTTCACTGTTAATCAGACATACTTTTCGAAGTTTAAACATTCATATTAATTTAAATTGTATTGTTTTATTCTTTGCATAGGACATGATGGAGTAACTCCATTATTTTACACTGTTACTTTTGTAATTTTTGTTTATAATGGCTAATAATAGTAACAATACGAACCATAAAAATTTTATTTTAACATATTACAATTAGGATAACATTAGCTGATTGAGAACTTGGCCAAACAAAAGTCTCTTAAAATCATTTGCACAAATTGAGCTAAAAATCTTATTTATCCCATAAAACTTTTAATTTTTTAGAGGAACAAATTAAGAATTGTTAAAATAGGTTAGAGGTCATTAGTACTAATTAATATTAGAGTAGAAAATTAATAATATTGTAATGGTATTATTTAATGATACTATTAAAAGCACTCAAGTAGAGATCCAAAATTTGATGATGATATTTTTATCAAATGAACAACTAATACACAAACTAAAATATACTATCCTTGCCATAACATCATCGGATAATATTTAATTTACTAATAGTAATCTCTATATATATGTTTAATATGATGACATCTTTATCATCATTATAATTAACATTGTATATTTTTTTTATATGAAAAAAAAATTATGAATCGACCATCGGATCATGCAACGATTACCCTGAACCTAAATAAATAAAAGATTTGAAATACTTTGTAATTTATATAAAAAATGACCTAAAAGGTAATATTGTAAAAAAAATTAATTATTCTTTGGATCAAAAAATACAAATCCGAACCCTACAGTGCTTTTTTTTTTTTTTTTTTGCTTGAAACAAATTCATGATTAGCATTGTAACACTAAATAGAGTTTTTTCTTCTAAAAAAACGAGTTTTTCTAAATAATTTGATAACGGCGTTTATTTCAAACCATGGTTCTGATCCAAGGCTCCCAGGCTCACAGAACTCAAACAAATTTATTTAATGTGGCCAGGTTTGGTAGATGGCTGCCACCGGACAGACAAGTGTAGTCTTGGGATGGGAAAACGACAGATCTGAACTTTGACATTCTCTCCCAATATGAGAACGGATTCCAGAAACAAAGAAAAAATGGCAAGCTTCTCACATGAATTTGGCATTAAAAGTCGCACAGAGTTAGGGCGTTCTCCAATACTACACACTGTTCCCACTACCTTAAACAAGTAAAATAATCACAGCCCTTGGTCTAATTTGATGGGTGAAAGGACCATCGTTTGATCCAAGGTTCTTAGACAAATGGCGCTTTGACAAGAATTTGGATGCGGCCGTGTTCCTCGTGGTGGACCCCTGATGGACCTAACTGTGGAGTTCATAATTGCGAGGGAGAAAAGTGGGGTGATGAAAAGTCCACGGGATTTTTTGAACAAATGGAGTCATAAAGACATGATCTTATCTTTATATTGGAGCCTTTTGTGATCATTCTCTAATTGCGCCAGGATTGTTGTAATCCTTGCTGGATACTTTCTAGATCATTTGGCGGCTGAGAAATATAGCTGTGGATCAATAAAAAACAGCTTTGCCAAGGCTAGTTATCAATTAGGGAGGATTACGTAAAGCATGAGTCATAATGTCTAATTTTTATAGCACTTCCCAAAAGTTCAATTTACTGACGAAATTTTAGAAAAAAAGAAAGAAAAAAAAAAACTGACAGATTTATCACTCCAGCCAGCTCTTTCATTTTAAATGCTGATTTCTTCTCCACTAAAAGTTATCCATTTTGTCATTTTCACTAAAAATAGATTTTTTTCTTTTTTAAATTTTGAGCTTGGACAGATTTGATGGACTTAAAATTAATGTGCGGCATATGTTGAGCCCTTAAATAATTTAATTTAAGATGTTTCCCATTTTATTGCCCAAATATATGTTTTATAAAAAAATTTATACAAGTTCATGTTAAATCCGTGAACTTACCTTGAGCTAGTAAAACTTTTATCGGCTCTAAACAAATTTTTTTATGTGAAATTTGTTATTATTTAGATTAAGTCATTATGCCATCCATGCACATAAAATTTGAATTAGATCGTGTACAAACTCAAGATCTGATGCAAGCTATGCCTCTACAATCTAGAGTCGAGCATGATATCATTATGTCAATATTAATTCAAGCTCAATTTCTAATTGAGCCAAACATGTGCCTAATTATAGTTGTTTAAAAAAAAAAAATTGAGCTTGGTTGTATAATCTCATATTGAGCTGAAATCAATTCAAGCATGGATTAAATTCACTTGAAACTTAAATTATTGCTTCATTTGAGGTTGATTATAATGTTAATTCAGGTCTAAATCAACATTTAACTCATTCAAATAAGCCTTGATCCAATAATTTATTTTCTATCAACATACAACATATTAATAAAAATAAAAATATATAAATGTACTATAAATATAAATGTAATTGAGACTTATCGGAAGCTCAGTTGTTTTTTACTTGGTTTGAAATGAGTTTTAAGCCTCCATATATAGTTAGTCCATGCTCGATTTGTTTAGCTCAAATGGAGGTTCATTCGGCAGCCCTAATCACACCCTTAAAATTTTGCAGCCAAATTGACATGGCAGATTGGTGCAATAAATGATGTGCATGGCATGGGAATTGGAGATTCATAATAGAACCTCTGCATGAACAGCACTCTACTGCACCATCGGAAGATGCGGGGGATTTATAACAATTTGAGCTTATCCCCAGAGAAACACAAGATTAATATGCCTTCTCTCTAGAAGGAAAAATAATGATTTTTTTGGAACCACTACAACAGAACATCTATGTACGTTCATGGATCTGCATCCATAAGGAGGTTAGATTTTATCAACGTATAAATAAAAATTTAGATTTTATCAGCATCATTTTATATGTTATGCCATTGCATAGTAAATTTTATTTTACTATTTTTTTTTTTTTTCAAATTTAGGATTCCATATGATAGTTTGAGCGGAGTTGATCTTTCGAGATGACATCCTATTACCAATCTTCAATGTAAAGTACAAAAATATATATGTATAGTAAAATTTTCTGTTCTGTGGTCACACAAAGTTGATTAGAATATATTATCGATCCAGTCTCCAAGTTAGTGAAGAATCTGACATGAAAATATTGTAAATACTGTAGCCAGAGTCCAGCAGGAGATGGTCAAGCCTCAAGCTGGAAAATACTGTAGCGGCATAACGATGTGTACTCGCTCATTAATAAATAGTTTTGCTCTGGAATTTGGTACGATTGCATGGAAGATCTGTGGATCCCATTGGACGGGAAAGCGAGAGAAAAAGTCCCATCAGATGCCTTACTTTGAGAACAAGAATTCAAAAATGAAATCATTGTGGCTTTGAGACTGGATACAGACACCATGGAGCGGAGGTTGGTTTCAGACCAGACAGACCTAGTGGATGGAGAGCTGTGATTGCCCTTCTTTGTACGTTATGCGGATTAAAGAAGAAAAGGAATCATAAAACGGTGTCACTAAGCTGGGTAAAAGATGAAATAGGTACAACGGAGAAACTTGAAGAAAATAAAAAAAAATAAAATAAAGAATAGAGAGTAGGGGAAGCTGGAACAAAAGAACATCTACTCCTATGTTGCATCTCTCTTTAGCGATGAGTTGCTGGGGCGGAGGATGCACAAGTGACGTCCGAGGGAGTCACCTCTTGAATCTTTAGATCATTACGCTTTTCATTTATATTAGGTTACCCTACCGATCGAGATCATCACATCCAGTTGTTATGATACATTTCTGTTACTGTATTCCATTTCCAATAAGAATAGAACCATGAGATATGTTTGTGGGAGTTAGTGATATGATCAGTTTTGGCATCAAGAACAGTCCTTTAAAACCCAAAAGGAGATTTTATATGATGCCTCTCTACTTTATGAAGTGGATTTGCAAGTAGATGTTCCTGCAAAGTGATTACTTTGAGAAGGGTAGCCTCCACTCTTGGCCTCAGTAATCTGATCGCTTCATGGGGTGGTAGGCCTATTTTTTTGTCTTGGTCTCTCCACCGTTGCCTTTCAATAATGCCTCTGTTAAGAGATGGGCATTCTAATGAATCACTTGAGGACAAATCTTTCTAAAAGCATTTATGACATGGGAATCAAAGGACATGATTATTGCTTTCGGGGTTATAAGTCGTCTTGAGTCCATGGTAGGTTGTCTCGCGCAAACAAAAAATCTTTTTCTTTTTTTTCTTTTACTATGCACCCTAGCGCATCCATCTTAAATGAGAAACTAAAAGTCAAAATAGATAAGCCTCTTCCTGCTAATAGAGTTCTTCATTCTATAATTAAAATAAAAAATTATTTATTAAGCCATCCGCTCGTATTCTTCTATTCTTTTCCATCAAGCCATCCTTCCTTCCTTATCCATCTATAACATCTTCTTTCTTTTTAAAAAATCTCCTTCTTCTCTTTCGAATCTTCTTTATGAATCATAAATAATACAGTCAAAGACTCATAGCCCTTACTATGTATCAGTAAGCTATTTACTATGTATCATTTGGCCATTACTGTTACTGGTGACCATCATATTTTAAAAACTATGTATTAATTTATCTAGAGATATGTACTGGAACATCGGATGAACATTTTATTATGTGCATATCAATTGACTATATATTATATATTAGTGAATATAATTTTTGAGAAACTATGTATCATTTTATCTATAGGTATATATTGAGTTATCATTGGGTATATATCAAAAAAATTTATAATATATATAAGTAAGTTACCAAGTGTATATTATTTAGCCATATACTATATACTAGTGAGCGTCATATTCTAGAAGCTATGTATCAATTTATCTATACGTGCATATTGGGACATCAGATAAATATTTTATCAAGTATGTATCAACTGATCATATACAGTATACTGGTGAATATCATATTTGAAAAATTATGTATCGATTTATCTATAGATATATACTAGGTTGTTATTGCGTATGTATCAAAAAAACTTATAATATGCATCCATAAGTCATTAAGTGTGTATCATTTGGTTATGTACCATATACTGGTAAGCACCATATTTTAAAAATTATATATCAATTTAATTAGAAGTATATATTGAGATGTTGGATGAATATTTTTATAGGTATATATCAACTAGTTATATACTATGTACTCGTAAATATCATGTTTGAAAAATTATATATCGATTTATCTGTAGATATATATTAGGTTACTGCTAAAGTGTGTATTAAAAATGTTTACAGTATGCATCAGTAAACTATTAAATGTATATTATTTAGTCATATATTATATGTGGATAAGTGCTGTATACTAAAAAAAATATATCAATTTATCTAAATATATATATTAGGATATTAGATGAATGCTTTGTTAGATGTATATCAACTGATTATATTGTATATTGATGAGTGTCATGTTAAGAAAACTATGTATTGATTCAGCTACAGATATATATTGGGTTCGATATTATAAAAGGAACCAATGCTTTCAAGTTTGTAGGAGGAGAAAAAGATTTGGGGATGAGGAAGACTCAAGGAAGAAGATAGCATACATACGGTCTCTCTTCGTAGATGTTCTTTTTTGGTGCATAAAGTTTTTTCTTTTTTATTTTTTTTTTTACTTATAGAATTGGCATACTCCATCAGTAGGAGAAGTTTTGTCCTTATTTAACTCTTGCATTTCTTTCTTAAGATGAAAGAAAGAGGAAATATAGCATAAAAAGAGCCCTTCCCACATGATCCACTATGGTGCTCGCCCAATATGATTTTTGTTCATATGAAAAAGGGAAGATTTTGTTCAATTTTCTAGCATGCATAAAGCAAATGCGGGATTTCTTGAAATGTAATCAACATCAAATAAATGTCATGATATCGTTCCAGAACCATGATGCTTGAGGAAACACGAAATAAAAAGAGCTCATCTTATATGCTCCACTATGGTGCCCACTCTATATGATTTTTGTTCATACAGTAATGAAAAGATTTTGTTCAATTTTCTAGCATGCATAAAGTGAATGTGGGATTTCTTGAAATATAATCCAGATCATATAAATGTCACGATAACGTTCTAGAACCATGATGCTTTACATTCATCTAAAAATTTATCTTGTAGATTTTTCAGGCACGTATGAGTATAGACGTAGAGATCAAAGATTAAAGTGTTTCATCATAGATTTGATGTCACCCTTTTTGTCTTGATGTACTTATCTAATTCTAATATACATACATACATACATATACACATATATATATATATATATATATATATATATATATATATATATATATATATATATATATAATTAAAATAGAGGCATCTGTGTTGGTAGAGCTTCTATTTGACACGTGTCGTCTGCTACATATGCCATATGTGCAAAAAATATGATGGTCAAATTATATATATGATGAGATCCTCCTGGCATTCTGCGATACAGAGGACTCGCAGGGGTGGAGGAAAGTACGATGCAGGCAGCATCACGAGGGCGAAAAATACATGGATGAGGAGAGATGTTCGTGGGTTGGCCAGCGATGCATCTAGTGGAAACTCCCCCTCTCATCAATGCTGCCGAGAATCCACCAAGGGTGAGGATGACAATGCGAGCTCCTCTTCGTCTTCTCCTGGGTCAACCTATGATGATGGAAGCAACCTTAGGTGGTGGTCGAATGGGAGCCCCTCGCTACTTCAGCGACAGCACAGGGAGGATTCTGAGTGAGGAGAAAGCCAAAGAAAATGTCTACATCCAGATTGATTTTTCTTTTTCACTCATCACTACCTCCTCCTTCTGACCTTTATATATAGTTCCTCCAATTCTCATCCATTCTTTCGTTCTATTGTTGGATTTTGATTTCATATTTCTTGGTGGTCTCTTTTGCTTGTGTCCGAAAAATGGAGAGGGAGTGGTTGAAGAAGTTGTGCAAAAAATTGGAGAAAAAGAGAGTGGAAGCAAAGAAATCCAGGCTAACAAGGTGTATACATTTTGCTAGTTCTCAACTTGCTTTCTATGGCTTTTAGGGTTTTACTTCATCGCAAATCCATTCGATGATATGGTTAGGTGATATCTATGTTAGATGTGTCTAGGATTCAAACGATTTAGAAAAAATCATTATGTCGATCTTTCTAGAACTTTGATATCGCCATTTCTCTATGGTAAGTGATCAGGGCACGTAGTTGTTTACAAAGTAGTGAAGAGTGACAGGAGTTGAATATGTGAAAAATTAAGTTTGGGTGCATGATATTGTGGGTAAGATAAATTGGAAGGCATGAAAAGCTGATGCTTTCATTTGTTAAATCAACCAAAGTATGGGGTCTTGAGTATTCAAGAGAAGATAGAGTGGACAATATGTATAGAAGATTTGGTTAGAATCCAGATCAAATATTTATTACATGAGCAAATGACGGTGTTTGCTATATGTTTAAGAAAATTCCAAGTTTTCAGTGGTACAAAGGTCTTAGGTTGGGAAGATGTTATAAGTTGATCTTGAGGTCTTAGGTTGAACCATTCTCAGATTATAGTTAATAATCTATCTTAAAATTACTCGGCAAATAAGTGAATTGTTCATATGTACTGCCTAAGCTTGAAAATAAACCTTTTAATTCCTAGTGCATGATTTTCTATCTCTTTTTGCATTTTGATTGTTTGGTAATAACTGATAGAATGAATTGTTTAGCAAGAGTTACAAGCTTAGTTATCTACTGCTACGTAAATAATGACACCTATGAAGACAAAGAAAAGATGGAAAAGTTAAGGGAAAAACCTTTCCCCACATAGATGATCATTTTTTTCTTTTTGCTTCTTTTTCTTTTTATTTCATTATCTTTTTCAAAGATCTATGGGAAACAAGAGGGGTTTCTTAGGTTTCGTTGATAGAGCCACTCGAATCTTTCTGAGCTCTTGTGGATGCCCACCTCCTCCTTACTCTCCTAACTGCCACCTCTCGTCATCTCCACCGTCGCCTTCCTCCCTATTGTCACCAGCGTCAAGCTTCCCCCTTCAATATCTCTCAGGTGGATCTTTATAAGATAAATAAAATCAAATATTGCTAAAAAAAATCGCATCCCATGCATCTAATGGGATTATAAGCTTGTGTGTGTGTGTATTGAAACAGAGACTTCTGAGTGGATAGAGCCTCCATTTGACACATGGCTAAGGGGTTTTGTAACACTTGAGTTTGTATTATCTTGGCCTCTTCTTTCATGCGGAATGAAAAAAATAAAACCTTTCCTTTCTCTGGTAGAACATCGGAGCAAGGGCATGGAGGGAGACATCGTGGCGGCCGACAAAGGCGATGAGGAGGCAGAGGACCATCGGTGGGGGAGAGAGAGAGGAGGAGGCGGAGGAGGGTGAGAAAGGAAGGAGAGCACGGTGATCAAAGGGATTTGTTAGGTTCAGATTGGGCTTCTTTTCTTTCTTTCCATAGAGCCTGTAGATGGGTTAAGTCATCACCCAAAATCTTTAAATTAGAGTTTTTCATCGAATTCTTGAAGAACAATTATTCATAAGAAATTAAGTTCAGAAATTTTTTTATGATCTGCTTTTTTGCTTTTCATAATATTTTTTTTATAATTTTTTAATTTATCATGGTTCTAGGATTCTACCTAGATTCCTAGAGCTTAGAATGAAGGCAACTTCGAAGCGAGTTAAACGAGTAGATGAGGATAGTGAAAGCACCTCGGGAGCTGAGAGCGATCCATAGAGCGAGATGGAATTGGATCCTGCATGATGGAAAATGGATGATGATAATGATGATGCGAGTGAGAGTTTCTTTGCAGGAGAGAGCGATCAAAAAAGTGAAATGGTACGTTGAGTTTGTGAAACTTCTGATTTTGTTTTGCTCCTTTTCTTGTGCTTCTGTTAAATATCTTGAGTTGTAGACTAAGAGGGAGAGGATGAAGGAAGTGACCCAGAGCATATTGAGGGGCAAAGAGATGCAAAGATGGATGAGCTTGAAAAGTAGTACCAAAGTCTTCACAGTGAGGAGCAGTAAGTTTTTTTTTTTTTGTTGATATATAAGTTTATGCATATACTGTGGTACTTTGGAGATACTATTTTTTTAATTTTTTTATTTATTCTTAGTTCAACATTAGCCCTTATTGTTGTACTGTTTTTTGATTTTTTTTTATTTTTTAGGAGAAAAAAAGAAGTGGTTTAGGTAGAGTACCAAATGAAACTTATTAGTTTTAGAACTTGCTAACATGTTTCATACTATAGCTCACCATGAAACCAAAGACCTACGTAAGATTATGTTATAATTCATATAATGGCAGCATCTGAGAAACTATATGAGTTGGTCTTTTGAGATTTTGAGATCTCTTGAACCTCTCCAAGTATCACATCCCATGCATCGTATGGGGTTACCTAATGTATATATATTTTCTTAATATCATTCTTGTTCAAATCTCCAAAAACTTTTATGGGCAGCACAACTGCCTAAGCTGAACCCAGAAGGGCAAGGCAATCAATTATAACGGAGGCCCTTGATAGAAAGCCTCACTGCCTAAACAAATTACTTGCATAGAGAGAGAGAGAGAGAAGTTGCAGCCATAGACATGGCCATATTAGAATCAACATCCAATTTTAGCAAATAGTATTTCTTTTAACTTTGATTCAACAATTTCCCACATGAAATCCAAGAAAAATCAGCATATTTAAAACTTCCTAAGACTGTTTTTCGCCATCAAAAACCAAAAAAGAGATTAATTTGTTACAATGGTTCAGCCAAGCAATGTGTAAAAGAAATCTAGTAAGGGCATAGCTTAAACCAAAAATTAAAGTTTAGCATACAAATATCTAAGGGCTCCCTTGTTTATAATTAAATCTTAAGGAAATAAAAACTTGCAACATTCTAGTAGTTATCTATATTTCTAGTGTAGTTCTTGTCCACAAATCTTAGCTTTGTAATCCTCGATATAGTTTGACATCATTCTTTGGGCATGGATTTCCTAATGTGCGCACATTTAGTGCCTGGAATGACGCATGTAACGGAGAACCAGAAAATTTAGTGCCTAGAATGACGCAAATATGTGATTGTAAACAAGATTTCCATTAGACAAACTAAAATGTAGTTAGAAAAATATTTGATCAATATCAATTTGGATTTCTTTCATGGCTCTTGGTTAGTAGTTAGTCATGCTGCCATGCCAACCACTGATATATCAGGTGACCGACTAATAGAAACCATGCTTAGCTCACATAACAAATAAATCGATGATAAAGAATAATGCTATTTTGCGATCAATAAGCTATCTTAGGATAAAAAATCCAATATGTATTATTTTATCATGTCCTTCCTATTCCTTAATTAGCTTGTAACATGCGATGTGCGGTAACGGAATTACATGGTGCAATAGATAACTTGATAAATTTACTACCGGATGAGAGGTACCCTAAAATATGTTGACGTATAACAAAATATAAATATAATTTGGAAGTTTTGAAGAATAGTCAAACGTGATGCCATTACATTAGAAATCCTCCACTTTTTTACTTTTTTTCTTTTTTTTTCCTGCTAGTCATCACCTCCTGACTTTGACAATCTTCATATCAGTTGATACAGAACGAAGACAAATAAAAATTAACCGATAAATAATTTTCTATATAAACTTAGTCAATTGCTATCATTATTATAGAAAGGATCTATGGCAGCGTTTACTACTGCAGCGATTCAAAAATTGCCACCATAGAATCTATGATGCTGTCATAGGTTATTGATAACCGCTGCCATAGGTTACATATAATATCAGTTATTGGATAACCACTGTCATAGTTCAAATCTATGGCAGCAATTATCGATACCATATGCACATGGCAGCGGTTATCTAATAATTTCTATAGATATATAGCAGTGGTTTTATGCAATCGCTGTTATATAGGAAGAATATAAATTTTTTTTATATTTTTCTCTGAATATGATATAATTTTAAAATTTAAAGTCCATCTTCACTGTTCATTATCTAAATAATTATCATTAGAGTGTCATCACAAAAGACTGTATCGATCTGATAGCCCTAGCTATGTCGATCAATAAAATTTAATTTTGACGGTCATAAACGACTGCATGATGATCTGATAGATAAAGACCATCGATAAATTCAAAATTTTACAATAATAATTTTGATGACATTTGTAGTATCCTATCAAAATTGTACTTCAATCGGGCATCATTATCATGGTTAATTTAGTATAAAATAATTTGAACTGTTAAATAAAAAATGAGTAATCAAAAGGTCAAACGGCATCCGATTATAAGATGATTTTTTAGATAATGATCTTTACTACTACTTTGATCGTTTGTATGGTGATGATCGTAAAATTTAAATCGTACGTATATGAACGATCCAAAACTATATATCTCTTGATACTCATTCTTAAAGTCCTTAAGCAATTATGTTTGTGCTTTTCTAAGATTTGCTTAACATGAATGGTTCATATAGGTATAGTTTGGATTTTTTGATCATCACCATACAAATAATTAAAATAGTAGCAAAGATTATTTATCTAAAAAAGTTATCTTATAATCGAATATCGTTTGGCCTTTCGGTCACTCATTTTTTATTTAACAGTCGAAATCATCCCGTACTAAATTGATCATGATAATGATGTTCGATTAAAGTAAAATTTTAATAATATACTACAAACATCATCAAGATTATTGTTATAAATTTTTAGATCCATCGATGGTCTTTATCTATCAGATCATCATGCGGTCGTTCGTGACAATCGAAATTAAATTTTATTGATCGATATAGCTAGAACTATCGGATCGAGGTGGTCTTTTGTGACTACACTTTAACGATAATTATTTAGATAATGAACGGTGAAGATGGACTTTAAATTCTAAAATTATATCATATTCAAAAAAATATGAAAAAAATTTATATTATACCTTTATAGTAGTGGTTGAGCTGTAACTATTACTATAGGTTCTATTGCAGTGATTTTTAATACCGCTGCCATAATCTATAATAGTGGTTGCCATCAACCCTGCTATAGGATCTATTGCAGTGGTTGATAACCACTACTATAAACTTATGACAGTAATTTTTAAAAATTACTGCCATAGATTTGGCTAATTATTTGGCCTCACGCCCCTCCCTCCATTTCGTGCATCGTTTCATCTTAATTCTCCCTCCCCTCTCTCTCTCTCTTCTCTACTCGAGAACCCTACCCTCCCCACCGCTGGCCCCGACCACCTTTGGCCTCGCCTCCCTCAGTCTTGGCCCCCTTTGGCCCCGCACCCTGCCTCCCTCGACTTCAGCTCCCTTTGGCCCCACCTTCCTCGGCCCCAGCCTCTTTGGCCCCACTGCCGCATTCTTTGATCGAAGGTAAAGCCCTCTCTTTTTATTTCTCCATGCCTCCTCTCCCTTCTTCTCTATCCATTGAAGTTTTTTAGTGTGAAAATTCTCCATGCAGTGCTTGGTAAGGCTCCCTAATTGCTCTATTTGTCATGGGTGTTTATAGATTTGGTGGAGTTTGGATACTTTAGAAACTTCGTATCATATGATTTTTGATTTCTTATCATTTGTTCTTTTGTGATTGCTTTGAGCTTGTGCATGTCCTCTTCTTTTTTAGTTGCATTTTTTTCTTCCTTTTTGAATGTATTATTGAGGTTATGCTGATCATTAGGTAGGTTAAAATAGAGTGAGAACTCGAGATTTTTCTAATATTTTCGGTGCTTTTTGGTGGACTCTAAAATCAGAGAATGTTAATAAATATATCCAAAATCAACTATGACTTAATAAGTTAATTTAAGTATTTAATATTAAAAATAATCTCAAAAAATGTCAAAGATTGATTAGGAGATCGGATTGAATATAGTTGGTCCTCCTAACAATTTTTCATCTTTCAATAAAAATTCATCTTAGATATGTCTTATGGTTAGGAAATCCATGAAGAATAGAATAATATTTCTATTATTTTTTTTTAAGAATCTAGAAATAAGTTCTTCAAATTTATTAGTTTTTTAGTTAAAATAAATGAATAATTTTTTAGAATAATAAATTTTTTAATATTTTTTTCTTATCAACAAGCAAATTATTGCTTTTAGAATTATTTTTTCTGGACCGTGTCGGAGGGTTTTAGGCTGTACTGGCAGGTTTTGGATCGTACCGATGGGTTCTGAGTCATACCACTTTATGAAAAATATTTTCTTTTCTTTTTTTTCTTTTTTTATAAAAAAGTTGTGATGATTTCGAGCAGAAAATGGTTAATTCTTAGCAATTTTAGTGATATTTCTCTCTTATTTTTTTTTCTATAAATATTTTAATGATTTTGAATGGCAAGGCAATTTTGGATGGCCTACTGCTATTTAGCAGGCCACCATTCGCAGCCGATTTGGTTTAGTTATAGCAAATATTGAAAGTAATATTATAACGCATAATTAAATGGTGAATCTGAGCCTCTTTTTTACTTTTATTTTCTTCACTTTTCTAATTTCTTATTTTTTTGTATTACATAGAATCATAGATCCATCTTTTGATTAATATATATATCATATGACATCCGTACATTTATATATTTTTATATGGATGAAAAAATTATATACATTGATCAATTGATTGCCAACTATAAACAGTTTAAAAAATATAAGTAATTCTATAGGTTATTACAGTAATTAAATGGTATACTAAGAGTTCGAAAAAAATTTTGGACAATATTTTTTTTTTGTTCTTTCTACATGGAAGAACTAAGAAGAAATGCTGCTGAAATTTTTTTCGACCCCTATTACATATCGTTTGATTACTGTAATTGACCTATAGAATTAATATAATTTTTGAATGGAATAGGATCTATCTTTACCTATTAGTTGATGATAAGATGTATTTATTATATATCTAAAAATAATATTTAATATATTTTTATTCCTTCAAATATTTATTTATAATACATGTAATATTTGGTTAGTCTTTCTTAACTTATCATGATTGAAATAATATATTTTGTTTGCCTATGTAATAATGTTATGAACTTTAAGTATTGGTATACATGTGCAAATTATGAGCAATTACTACCCAATTATCCTGATGTTGTTGTATTGTGTCTCATTTTCACACATGATTTAATTACAGTATCACCATTTTTATAATGGATAAAGGGTGGATGAAGTTGAGCAGGCTCTCGTCAGAATATGAGATTAAACTTCAAAATTTTTTTGATTTTACTATAGAGAAATTCAGAGACCATGGATTTATCCAATATCTTTGTAAAAAGTGTATGGGTGGGCCTTAGTTATCTCATCAAGATATAAATGATCACCTCATTATTTATAGCTTTAAATCTGGCTATAAAATTTATTGGGATCAACATGGTGAGTGCAGGCCGCAAGTAGGTAATCAACATGATGGGAGAGTGGAACAAATGGTTTGTGATATCTTTCCGTTTGTTGGTCACAATGATGGTGCATCTACATCCATACCTGATCTCGTGATTGGTGGAATGACAAATAATGAGGATGTAAAGAAGGTCCGCAAGTTGATGAAGGATACTAATATTCTGTTGTATCCCGAATATGAAAAAATGACGAAGCTTGAGTTCTTAATCCAGTTGTATCATGCGAAATGCTCCAATGAATTTAGTAATAATGGAGTGCACTGTATATTAGACCTTTTGGGGGACATCCTTCTGGACAATGCATAAATTTCGAAGAATAATTATGAGGCATCGAAGATTATTGATGTTAGAGTTTCATGATTTCATACATGCAAAAATTTTTCAAAATAAGTATGCAGTGAAATTTAAAATTTTTAGATTAAATCAAATATAATCTAAGCATGCGTAAGATCAAATCTTAAAACCATAAATAGGATCATCATATGTGAGATAGGATTCAGATACAAAAATCAAATAGAAAAAAATAAATAGAGAACATATCTTGGCATGGATCGATGTTCACCACGAACTGATGATCATGGATATCTTTCGAAGGTCCCTTATAGCCACACAAATGTTCGACCTCTACAGATATCCACACGAGACTCTAATCTGATCAAAAGCTTTTTGATCTCACCAGGATGCTAGCTCCCTTATAGAGATCGCATCCTGACGGTTGAAAATCTTCTTTTCTTTTAAAACAATCTTAGAAAAGAAAAAGAAGTAGGAGAATGTTGATCTCTACACTAGAGATCGTGAGAAGAACTCTTTCTTCTTAAAACTCATGCACCAAATCTCTACACTAGAGATGTAAAAATTTTATCCAACTTTTTAGATAAAGAAAAGAGGAGAAACTCATGTCTAAACATGGACAAAAGAGAGGAGAGGAGATGTCCTAACAACTAACATTTGGTTGTATAAGAAAGAAGGGATGTATATCATATTACCTCACACCATGAAAATGCCGCCCCCTCTCTTTCTCTTCTTTATTTTTTCTCACGCACGCCCCCTAGTTTTATAGCGTCTCAAAACTAATCACATCAGCCATCCCATAAGATCCATGATTTGAATAGGCAAAGAGTAGTTTGAATTTGGTTAAAAGATAAGAGTCCTATCCTCCTTGGACTCTTGATTTTTTTTTGTGCCGCCAACTCAACTCCTTTTCACCCAGATTTCACACGATAAATAGGAGATTAGGAGTCTTTCTTACACACTAAAAAGAAGAGAGAATATGGCATCAAAACTGGTTGGGCGTCGGTTTTGATTTGTGGTGCATAGAGGAGGAGTTTTATCTCCATGGTACTTTTTTTTTAGATAGCTAATTTAAATCAATTTAAATCTTAACCAATTCTAATCATATTAAAAATTGAGTAGATCTAAATAAATAAAAATATAAATCTAATTTAGAGCCCAAACTATTTAGATTAGGTGTCACCTAATTAGAGAAGGAGTCCTAGTCCTTTTGGACTCTCTCTTGGTGCTTGAGTCAAACTCAATTTAATCCTAATCCAATTAAGATTTGATGCACTTATGAAAAAAAAAATTTTAGTCTAAATAGAAATTCAAACATTCTTGTTTAGAGCCTAGTCTAATTAGGAATTGAGTCAGACCCAAATTTTAATTCAAATAAGAATCATTCTCTTATATAATTTGGTTATCTCATAACCGAATTAGATTTGATCAAATCAAATCCATATCAAGTCAAATTAAATCTAATTTAATTAGACTTGATGCAAGCCCCATAGCTCAATCATATTAAGCCAATTAGCAATCCAATTGCTAATTAATCCTTCTATGACTCACTAACTCTTTAGCGAGTTACTTAATGTAACTTTTGCATTGAATCAATTATCAATCAAATTGATAATCAAATTCTATCACGATTCATAATCGTAATTCAACCATCTAATTAGTCAAAAGCTTCTTTTGTGTGTGACCCCATAGGTTCTATTCTGTCTGATAGTGAGATATATTGTGATCCCTATCACAATATCATTGAAATTCTTTTCAATGGGTTGGAACCATTCCAACTTTGCCCATCAAGGATCATCGATCATCAAGATGATGCTCATGAGTCTCACAATCCATCAGTGACACCTAGCAGTATGTAGTGGCAATCCAGCAAAATAAAATATGATGAACTTTTAAGTGCAGTTAACGTATGATACAGTCCCTCTATCGTGAGTCCCGATCAGATGGCAGTTCATGGATGAATCATCAAATTTCATCATCAGTCATATGATAGATTCAATCAACTCGAATACATATGTGATTCTCATAGAAACTCTTTTCTATTAATCATACTGCTATGGCCATAGACTTAAAGACTCAGCTTCTTAAATCTCATAGGACTACTCCTTTCTGCTAGGATCGATAGATTCTATCTAGGTGTACATCATATTCCTATAGTGGATCAACTATTGCTAACATCCACTATAAGGACTCATTAAGATCTATGTTTATGTGTAGTCAAACTTCAGCAGCCTCACTGCGAGTAGCTGTAGCACCACAGGTCAAAGGATCAGTCATACAACTACAGCATTGAGAAAGTTACTAACGAGTGAGCAGACATCCATATGACTTTTCGTGTTGGTCACGCTCTGTGCTAGTCACGCTCAGTGCTAGTTGTTCTCTAACAACTACCTGCACTCTCACTCCAGTGTTACTACACCGCAGACTCGAGACCCATCTGTCTGAAGAAAGCGATCCGTGCACTGATCTATCTAGATCAATCACCATCCTCATGATGATCCTATGACTAAGAGTAATTTAGGAATTAACCATCAATGACACATGTCTCAAATTCTGAATTCTTTGAGAATATGTGTCATCATTTTGTTAATTCTTTGGATGATTCGTAGACACATAAAATATGAATGATACTATAATTATCCATGAAGTACAAAAATATATCCTAAAAATATAATATGCGTCAGTCAAGATTGACTTCTAGGGCATACATCCAACAATCTCTCACTTGCACTAAAGTCAATTTGCCATGTACCAATTCTCATCTTCACAAGACAGGCTTTAGTCTTAGGCTAGCTAAGTGACTTATCAGTAGATCATCCACATCTCATGTAAAGTTTGCTCTCTGCACCTTTATGCATTTCTACTTGAGGTAGTCGCATGTTCTGCTGCTTTATGTGCTTGGATATCTGGTAAGACCTAGGCTCCTTAGCAAGGGTTATGGTGTCATTATCTTTGCAGTATAGTGTTATAGCATCTGATGGTATGATAATCAATTCTATAACTAACATTAGAATTAGAATGCATCCTACACATCTATAGTGTACTCAGCTTCCATCGATCAATTATTTGAAACCTTTTCAAGATATCGACATAAGAACACACCCCATGATGTAGATATTCTACCATCAATATCATATAAAAAATCTGAATTGATGTATCCTCTCACTCCTAACTTTGATCTTTTTTCAAATTAAGAACAAATTCTTAGTTCTTCTTAAGTACTTAAGGATGTTTTCACAGCAATCCAGCGCTCTCAGCTTAGATTCAACTGATATCTACTTATGACATTCACAGTATTATCTATATTAGTTCATGTATATTACATGGCACACACATCTATGCTCGAGAAGGTAGCGGACCCCTCTTTGAGATTTTCATACTGAACTCTTTCAGCATCTAGTCTCTGTACTTTATCTGTGAAAACACAAGCATCCAATTACATCTATCTCTATAGATCTTTAGGATGTCTGCTTTATGTTTTTCATAAAAAATTCTATATACAACCATATATTAACCGATGTCAGTATTGGACACTTCCACTAATCCTTTTGAAAATACATAATTTTTCTTTTCTGATCAAATAATTTGATCATATCATCAAAATGACTGTTCCAACTCTAAGAATATTGTAGACTTTGTGATCTCCTATCACAAGAAGTGAAATCTATAAGCTATTCCATATAGAAATCTTCAAAAGATATCCAGTCAGGAAAGCTAATTCACATTCTTTTTTTGGAGTTGATGTCTTACATCGCCTCGTTGTAGGTTTTGAGATCATCTCTATATTTTCCATCTTCCATGAGAAATGATTTTCTCTACATCCTCTGTTAAGCATACCCAAGTACCTTTCGAGAGGATTGGAGATCCTACTATATGTACGAGGTGGAGGAGGAACATATATCTACTGGCTCATCATGAATAGGTTCTTTAGGTCCTACGACTCGTTGCTCTTCAGAGATACTCTCTTTGAGCTTAACTTTCCTCCCACTACTTTATCTTGGTTAAATAATTTTTCAAGATAGCATGTCGGGTCACAATCATATTGTGATCCTATCAGAAAGTAGTATCTCAAACTCTTGTAGGATGAGCTTTATAGGCCTATCCTCTAACATATCCACCTGCTATCCTTAACATAGGCTGGACATCCTTGGATCTTGAAATAATCAAGATTCAATTCTCACCATGCCATATGTCATACGGTGTGGTAGGAACAGGTTTAGAGAGAATCCAATTTCATAGAAATAAAGTATGTTTCTAAAGAAACATAAATAAATCAATGAAATCCATTATGGACCAGACCACATCTCATATAGTCTCTGACTCTTCTTATCTCGTTGAGCTGAGATATACTAAGAGCAGTCCAATATGAAACTATACCATTTTATGAGATAATCGAAAAATTTCTTTCATTGATATTGTATCCTCAATTCGATCGAAGTACCTTTAGAAATTTATCGATTTGCTTCTCTACTTTACATCTGAATTCTTTAAATCTTTCAAAAATTTTAGATTTGTATCTCATATACTTACCCATACCATGATTAATCATCGATAAAGATAACGAAGTAGAGATAACTTCCTTTGTTAGCATAACACATGGGCTACACACATTTAATGTGTATAAGGATAAGTATCTCAGTGATCTTTTTTCTCTTGTCCCATAGGAGTAGCTTGATCATATTTTCTAAAAGAGATGATGCACAAACTATATATGGCTCAATAGTCAATGAGCCTGAAGGCTCATATTTCTCCAATTTGTTAATCATTTTTTCTCCAATATGATTTAGCCTAAGGTTCTACATGTACTTAAGTTTTATCTCAACTTTGAATCTCATATATCTAATAGCATTCACTGCTTACTCAATTAAGTTCACAGATGCATCACCATGTAAATGATAGAGACTGTCTCTAAGAACTAAATCTAAATGATAATCATAAAGGACAGATACCCATGGCCACATCGACAACTCTTGTCCTATTGCCAAATTTTAAGGGTTACTTTCTCAGCCCTCTACCTTCCCATCGACTCTATATAAAAATCACTAGTCTATAACTCAACTAGGAGAAGAAAAAATTTAAAGATAGTATTGAGCAATTTTGACATGCTTACTCTAGGTATGTCTTTGTTTCTTTAGGCTCTCCAAATATTTACCTCTGAACTCTTTTAAGGTTTCTTTGTTAGCAACAATTTGACCAATTCAGATAAGATGCAAAGATAGTTATTTATATGGTAGTTTATTATAAACTATCCATATAAACTAATCAGAGATCGCAGGATCAAATTCACAAGTAATTTCTTATGCATGGTCACATCGAGCCTTTTAAGCTCCTTAATATCTTTGATCATTATCTAATAACAATCATAGACTGACTGCCCATCACGTATCACATGTGCTGTGCGACTCTGATCACCTCACAACATTTGTAGATGAATCAATGTATCATTGGCAGTGAACATGTGCTCATGCATGCATTGATGTTCATCTAATATGGACTTCAACATATAGCATCTATCTTTATTGTCATTATCCATCCACTCATCAAGTATAGTTCATTGACTTTGGGTTGGACATGTTGTTAACATCAGAATAAATTGGTAGAGAACATTGCTTAATCTTCTGAAATTAAGAATAATTCTTAAGTTTGTGAGTCGGTCTACGTAATTTATTTCGGTTAATCGGTTGATACTTAGGATTGGAGCTAGAGGGTTGAAAGCTGATACAATAGAAACTAGAGAGCAAAGATTCTAATTGAATATTTGTACTTATTTATAATTTGCTCTAGAGACTTTTGATACAAAAAGGACTCTCACTATTTTATCAGATCTCCCACACTCTCCAGGTGGAGAAACGAAAACCCTAACATAACAACTAGATTTTTAGTTGATGCTGCGGTTCCACCGATGTCGTGTACCTCACCTAACAGTTATTGATAATATGAACAAATATCGATGTGTGGATAACTCTTTACCCAGATACTTGTCTAAGCATATTGCAACTACTTGGTCTCTAAGTCATGTGGGCTCACCTAACGGTTATTACCTGTACTCCTTAGTTAAGTCAGATCCACCATTCACAAGCAAGTGCAAAGCCGTCATTGGGTCTCTCACCTAACAGTTATTAGGCCCAACCCCATCTTTATCCTAAAGCAACTCTTTACTAATAGAGTGGTTGCGTGTTCCTGATATAACTAAACTACTGTGACCAGCCGAGAACCATCAATGTCGGTAGCACGCACGCACATCTACAATGGTGGAAGACCATTGGATTTAATATTAATGGAGAGATTTAGATTTAGGTCTTATCTAATCAGTCATCATAAGACTAATCTAATCAAACCATCAAGTAATCATATTTGAGACTCAATCTTCAAAATTGATCAGGTAAGTCGAGATTGGTGGGGTCCCCCTGTTGTTTTCTTTAGACATCAATAAATTAATCAGATCAGAGAACGAAACTAATTAAATAACCACATTTTAATTACTTGCCTTAGATATCAATTGGACAATTGATCCAAATAGGTTAGCTTAGGTGAATCAGATTCGAGCCATAGAGTCAAATTAGATCCTTAGAGTAATCGATTCTACATATGGGTGTCAATCAATTCGATCAACAATAATTATATGATCTTAAGCTCTATTGATCTCATCCTAATCAATATTTGACTCGATTTGATCAAATGCTAAATCAATCTTGACCCAATATGATCAAATCAGAAATCTCAGATGTAATCCAATTACATGACCTAATTTGAACTACCCATGACCAATCCTTCATGCACAAATACTAATTTCAGATCTTAAATCAAAATTTTCAGATCTAAATTTTTTATCTAAAAAATATATTTTGATCTCGAAATAATTTTCAGATCATACATACATATATATCATATATATGAATAAGTTCAGATCATAAAAATAAATTTCAACTCTAAATATGCTTTCATATATCATATATACGAATCAAAATAGATCTCGAAACTCTTTTCAGATCTAAACAATAAAATATATATCACATATATGCTGAAAACTTAGATCTAAAATTTTATTTAATTAAAAATTTTAACATCATTCTAGAATAATCATACAGCATAATAAGTAATGCCAGGACTATCTTATATCAGAATGATATCAAAAACTTTCAGATCTGAAATTTTTTTCTACAGATTTCAGATCTAAATCCTAATCTCATGTATATGATGTGGCTTTGATACCACCGTTGGAGTTTCATAATTTTATGCATGTAAAAAATTTTTAAAACAAGTATACAGCAAAATTTAAAATTTTTAGATTAAATCTAATTTAGTCTATGCATGCATAAGATCAAATCTTAAAATCATAAACAGAATCATCATATGTGAGATAGGATTCAGATACAAAAATTAAATAAAAAAAATAAATAAAAAATATACTTTGGCATGGATCGATCTTCACCATGAACCGATGATCATGGATATCTTCCGAAGGTCTCTTATAGCCGCACAAGTGTCCAGTCTCTTTGGACATCCACACGAGACTCTGATCTGAGCAGAAACTTTTTGATCTCACCGAGGTGCTAGCTCCCATGCAGAGATCGCATCTTGACGGTTGAAAATCTTTTTTTTTCTCAAGACAATCTTAGAGAAGAAGAAGAAATAGGAGGATATTGATTTCTACGCTAGAGATCGTAAGAAGAACTTTTTCTTCTCTTTTCTTCCTAAAATCCATACACTAAATCTCTATACTAGAGATGTAAAAATTTTATCCAACTTTTTGGATAAAAAAAAGAAGAGAAATTCATGTCTAAACATGGACAAAAGAGAGGAGAGGAGATGTCTTAACAACCAACCTTTGGTTGTGTAAGAAAGAAAGGATATATATCATATTACCTTACGCCATGAAGATGCGATGCCCTCTCTTTCTCTTCTCTATTTTTTCTCATGCATGCCCTCTAGTTTTATGGCATCTCAAAACTGATCACATTAGCCATCAGTCATCCCATAAGATCCATGGTTTAAATAGGCAAAGAGTAGTTTGAATTTGGTTAGGAGATAAGAGTCCTATTCTCCTTGGATTCTGGATTTTTTTTTGTGCCGTCAACCCAACTCCTTTTCACCCATATTTCACATGGTAAATAGGAGATTAGGAGTCCTTCTTACATGCTAAAAAGAGGAGAGAATATGGCATCAAAACTGGTTAGGCGACAGTTTTGATTAGTGGTGCATGGAGGAGGAGTTTTATCTCCATGGGACTCTTCTTTTAGGTAGCTGATTTAAATTAATTTAAATTTTAATTAATTCTAATCATAGTAGGAATTGATTTGATCCAAATAGATAAAAATTTAAATCTAATTTGGAGTCCAAACTATTTAGATTAGGTATCACCTAATTAGAGGAGTCCTAATCCTTTTGGACTCTCTTTTGGTGCTTGAGTCAAACTCAATTTAATCCTAATCCAATTAACATTTGATGCACCTATGAAAAAGAAAATTTCAAATCCAAATAAGGATTTAAATATTCTTATTTAGATTTTAGTCTAATTAGAAATTGAGTCAAACTCAAATTCTAATTCAAATAGGAATTATTCTCCCATACAATTTGGTTATCTCATAATCGAATTAGGTTTGATCAAATCAAATTCATGTCAAGTCAAATTAAATCTAATTTAATTAGACTTGATGCAAATCTCATAGCTCAATCATATTGAGCCAATTAGTAATCCAATTGCTAATTAATCCTCCTATGACTCACTAACTCTTTAGTGAGTTACTTCATGTAACTTTTGTATTAGATCAATCATCAATCAAATTGATAATCAAATCCTATCACAATTTATAATCGTAATTCAACCATCTGATTAGTCAAAAGCTTCTTTTGTGTGTGACCCCATAGGTTTTATTCTGTCTGGTAGTGAGATATATTGTGATCTCTATCACAATATCATTGAAATTTTTTTCAATGGGTTGGAGTCGTTCCAACTCTATCCACCAAGGATCATCGATTATCAAGATGATGCTCGTGAGTCTCACAGTCCACCAGTAATACCTAGCAGTATGTAGTGACAATCCAGTAGAATAAAATGTGATGAACCTCTAGGTACAGTTAACGTATTATACAGTCCCTCTATCGTGAGTTCCGACTAGATAGCAGGTCATGGATGAATTATCAAATCTCATCATCGGTCATATGATAGATTCAATCAGTTCGAGTCCATATATAATTCTCATGAAAATTTTTTTCCATTAATCAGTTCAATCAGGTCATGGCTATAGACTTAAAGACCCAGCTTCTTAAATCCCATAGAACTACTCCCTTCTGCTAGGATCAATAGATTTCATCTAGGTATATACTCTACTCCTATAATAGACCAACTATCGCTAACATCCACTATAAAGATTTATTGAGATTCATGTTTATGTGTAGTCAAACTCCAACAGTCTCACTGCGAGCAGCTGTAGCACCACAGGTCAAAGAATCAGTCATACAACTGCAGCATCGACAAAGTTACTAACGAGTGAGTAGACATCCATGTGACTTTTCATGTTGGTCACTCTCAATGATAGTTATTCTCTAACAACCACTTGCACTCTCGCTCCAGTGTCACACACCACAAACTCGAGATCCATCTGCTCGAAAGAAGCGATCCGTGCACTGATCTATCTGGATCAATCACCATCCCTATGATGATCCTATGATCAGAAATAATTTAAAAATTAACCATCAACGACATACGTCTCAAAGTCTCAACTCTTTAAGAATATGTGTCATCATCTTGTTAATCCCTTGGATGATTCATGGACACATAAAATATAAATGGTAATATAATTACCCATAAAGTATAAAAATATATCCTAGAAATATAATATACATTAGTCAAGATTAGCTTCTAGGGTATACATCCAATAATTGAATAGTTGGGCTTTACTTACAGCAAGATACATACATGCCCTAATGATTGCATGCTCTATTGTGAGGAGGATGCCAATCGAAATGAGTGTTCGAGGTGTAGTATATCAAGATAGAAACAGAACAAAGATGGCACATCGACTCATGTTCCTTAAAAGTTGATATAGTACTTTTCTTTGATACTGAGACTGCAAAAATTGTTTATGTTGACAAGGATATTGAAGGATATGAGATGGTATGAAGAAGAGCAAACAAAAGATGATGCATTGAGGCATCCAGCCGATGGAGAGGTAAAGGCAAAAGTTTTAATAAAATACATCCTGACTTTGCACAAGAGATACGCAATGTAAGGTTGGACTTGTCATGCGATGATTTCAACCCATTCAAATACATAAATACCAACCACAATGTATGGCCAGTGTTTACTCATATTTACAATCTCCCACCATGGATGTGTATG
Source organism: Elaeis guineensis (assembly GCF_000442705.2). Classification (NCBI taxonomy): domain Eukaryota; kingdom Viridiplantae; phylum Streptophyta; class Magnoliopsida; order Arecales; family Arecaceae; genus Elaeis; species Elaeis guineensis. The sequence continues at coordinate 22,319,035 of NC_026004.2, read as the reverse complement.
AAAAATCTTTTGCTTTCATGACAGTGCTCATCCCTGGATTGATGGAGGTGGGAATGACATTAATGTCTATTTGCAATCTCTTATTATCGAGTTGAAATAGTTGTAGAGCATTCAAGGTGTTCCAACTTTTGATACTTTGATGAATGAGTCATTCTTCATGCACATGGCACTTATATGGACAATAAATGATTTTTCAACTTATGTCTTAATGTCAGATTGAAGCACGAAAGGTGAGCTAGTGTGCCTGATTTATGAAAAAAAATATCCGATTTAAAATATTAACATGTCGAAGGAGTTTTATCTTTATAGGGCATCAACGCTTCCTTCATCAAAACCATCAACACAGAAGGGACGCACGCTCCTTTGATGGTACCGTTGAAAAAGGTGAGGCACCAAGCTGAATATCTAAGAGTGAGGTGTTGAGAGAGTTGGATGGTCTCAGTGTTGAATTTAAAAAAGATGATCCGATTAGTGGTAAGAAGAGGAAGCGTCAATCAAAGATAGATAATACACACTTTAATTAGAAGAAAAAAGCATATTCTTTGACTTGCCATATTGAGAGACAAATTTATTACGCTACTGCTTAGATATCATGCACATTGAAAAGAATGTGTGTGAGCTCCTATTGGCAATGATCTTGAACATCAAGGATAAGACCAAAGATGATTTGAATTTTCAATTTGATTTGAAAAAATGGGGTATTAGAAAATCACTCTACCCAAAGCTAGTAGGAGGAGAACAGTGGAGGCTCCCTCATTCATGTTATATTATGAATGTCTTCGAACGGTCCATATTTCTTCATATGTTGGAGAACATAAAGGTCCCAGATGGATACTCAAGCAACATATCAAAATGTGTGAATAGTAAGGATACGAGACTTGGTAGATTGAAGACTTATGATTACCATGTATTGATGTAGGAGTTGATCCCAATAGCTATTCGCCGTATATTATCAAAAAATATGAGAATGACTGCTATTCGTCTTTACAACTTTTATAGAGATATTTGTGCAAAGAGGTTACTGAAGAAAGATGTGAAGAAAATGAAGGCAAAGGTAGTGACTATATTATGTGATCTGAAGAAAATATTTTCATTATCATTTTTCACAGTTATGATGCATCTCACCATGTACCTTACAGAAAAGTTGCACTTGGAGGCTCAGTATTCTACTGATGGATGTACCCCACTGAGAGGAATATTCAAATGTTGAAATCTTATGTAAGAAAAATGAATCATTCAGAGGGATCCATAGCAGAAGGTTATTTGGGTCAAGAGTGTATGGATTTTTATACCATGTACTTAACAATCTCGAGACACATCATAACTGATCAATGAGGAATCAGGATGATCAGTATGAGCCGATTGAGCCTGCATTTGAGTCCATTCCATAGCCAGGTGGACTTTTCATTTATACCGCCTCACTAATTTGAGCATTGAGGAAAGGGATAAGGCCTACCACTATACGTTATTTAATTGTGATGTCATTGAGCCGTACATAAGGTGAGTCACTCAGCCTTATTTATTTCTCATTACTTAGAAGAAAATATCTCATTACATCTAAATTTATTCCTTATGCAGCAAACTCAAGGAGGTCATAAGAGTAAAATACGGTGCTCTAAGTATGTGAAAAAAAGAGAAAATGCATAGCAAAGAGTTTTCTGAGTAGTTCAAAGATCATGTAAGCGAGTACATATTCCTGCCTCGTATGTCTTATTTGAACATGTTTACTAATTTGGTATCATCTTTTAGGTGTGGAGATTATCGCTCGATGATGTGAGCCATGAAGTACGTGCTTGGTCAATGGAACCTAATCGTACCGTGCGTGAGTACAAATAGCTCGTCATCAACGACTACAGGTTCAATATTCACAGCCAAGCCCAAAACATAGAAATACAAAATAGTGGCATGATGTTGAGCACCACCATTGGGTGTTATGCTAGCTCGAAGGATTCACAACCTCGTACGGAGGATCTGAAGTATTATGAGGTTGTGAAGAAGATAGTCATCTTGGACTACTATTCTAAAGAGAGGGTTGCATTAATGAAATGTGATTGGTTTGACATCTTGTTTCAGTCAAAGATGAAGACTGATAAGTATGATTTTACTCTTATCAATATATAACGCCATCTTCACACTGAAAAATCGTATATACTTGCCTCCCAAGTTAGTCAAGTCTTCTACATTAGTGATCCCTTGGAGCCTAATAGGGTGTCGTTGTGAGGATGGTGCCTAGATATATCTTTGATGATACCGAAGTTGATGATGATGTTGGACCATGCATACAAAGTATTTCTCTAGGACAAAACTTATCTGGTGTTGTCGAGATCCCAGATACATTTGTTAGAATTGATGGTGATGTCTATATTGTAGATGCCAGTAGGCAATGAGTTCAACATCCTGGTATAAATGTTAGTGTTTATTTATTGATGCTCTACTAATATTATTGTTCAACATGTTATGTTTGTTAATATTCATTAACGTTGTAGGTCATGATGGCACCGAAATGCCATCTAGCTTTCACCCCTGTCGATCGGTGGGCTATGCGAAACTCGACATCTGAGCCATTGCCGATGCATACTCCATCCACCTCTGCATCGGCTTCGGCTTCGCAAGCATATATTCCTCCCACCAACATATCTGAGCCTCCATCGACAGTCATGGTGCCAGCCTATGCATCTCCAACATACACTCCACCACCGATGAGGCTTCACCGACATCAACGTTGCACGATCCCAGCAAGAGTAGGTTTTTATTATGTCAATTATTTATTTATTTATTTTTTATATAGTTATTGCATATCCTTAGATATTCGTAATATATTTTCATTACAAGTGCATCATCTAGTAGGACCTTTCATGGTCCCACACGCATGCTGCATGTGTGGAACCGTCAGTATCAGGTTATGGTGGAGTATGACGCAGAGGGGAGGCTAGTAGGAGAGCCCGCATGGGAAATGCATTTCTTTTTTGGTGTGCTTGTTAGGCGGTCTGACATAATTTTCGTACTGCTCGTAAACGAGTAATTGATGGATGCTGGTGTCAAGGACTGGATGTGGGAGGAGGTTTGGGTAAGTATATCTTATATATATGCATGTGATATGTTTATACTATGTTTGATTAGAATAATTTTGTAACTGACTTCTAATAACTTTGTACAGAAGATGTATGACTTTTCAAATCATGAGAGGGCTCGAGATGCCCGACTGCAGAAGATATGGAGAGTTGTACTGGAACTATAAGGTCAAGCTCCACAAAAGGTGGCTAGAGTGCCATAGGGATAGAGAGGAGGAGATTGTTCCTTGGATCCAGGACTGTCTCTCGAGTTTGTGGGAGGGGATGGTCAGGCATTGGAGGAGCCAGAAGTTCCAACTTTAATTTATAACATATGAATTTTTTATTACACTGATAATTGTATTTGATTTTAACTAATATGATTTAAATACTTTTTAGGTTGTATCTCGTCAGAACCAGGCTGCTCAGGAGTACACGCACACTCTCGATCATGAGTCTATGGCCAATTGTGTGTATAGAGAGGTAATAAATTATGATCGTTTAATTTATAAATTATTAAATTATTATTTTTACGTATTTCTAACACACTAATTGATTGTTATAGCTGACAAAAGAGGAGGTGATGTCCAGCCGTAGTGTCATCTTTCGATCGAGTCATACAAACAAGAAGGCCAAGCCAATGAATACCACAATCGGAAAGATTTTTGTAGCTAATAATGGCGTGTTATAATTTCTTATGATTCACTCGTTTCGCTTTGACAATGTGTGTGGTAGTAGAATTTTTTAGGATTTATTCACTTATGTTAACATCAAAATTTTTTGAGATTTTATTTGAATTTGTTATTGCAGGAGCAGCAAGACATGCTTGCAAGCGAGCGCTCGGACACCTCTAGCTCTCATAACTATATGTCTCAGGTCTTGAGACCTGAGTACTTTGGGAGGATTCATTGTAGGCTCGGATATATACTAACTAGCTATTGGTCTGAGGCGAGCGTTTTCTCATATGCTTCTAAGGTCGTCAGTTGGGAGCAGCTTGATGAGGCCTTGGCGCAGGTAACTCAAGCTCAGGAGCACATATTTCAAGCTCAAGAGCGCACATCTCAAGCTCAGGAGTGCATAAATCAGCTACAGAGTGTCATGTCTACTATGGTAACACAGCCTCCGCTACTCTTGGAGTTGATTTTTTGAGCATTCAAGATATGTTGGCTAGCTATTCAGCTAACTCTTTCAGCTCCTGCTACAGTCCCTCCCAATCCTGCTATAGCCCCTCTCGATGATGACAAGATTCTTGGAGAGGAAGATTTTGATTTGACTGATTTTTGATATATTTTATTTTTATTTAAAAAATATTATAATACAATTTGAGTAATATAATTTGAATATTTGAGAAATATTATGCTTGTTATTGAGTTTTATGTGACATTTTTGGTTCTTGTAAGTTTTAGTTTGAATAATTATATATTGAACTGCGTCTATGAGATTAAAAAAAAGATAAATTTATGCTATTTTTACTGATCAATAGACAATGATAATGGTTGCACAACCGTTGTAGCAATCGTATCAATCACTGCCATAATTTTGTACCAACCGCTGTCATAATTTGTAGCAATGATTGATAAACCACTGCCATATATCTATAGCAACGGTTGTATAACCGCCATCGTAGATTGACATATGGTAGCGATTTTCTAACTGCTGCTATAGATGGATATAGTAGCGGTTAAAAAATCACTGCTATAGAAAGCTATAGTAGCGATTTTCCAACCGCTGCTATAGAAAGCTATAGCAACGATTTTCTAACCGCTGCTATAGCCAATCTATAGCAGTGGTTGGTAAACCGCTGCTATACAATTTGTTATAGCAGTGGTTGAGTAATCGCTGCTATAATCTATATATGATAGCGATTATGACAACTGCTGCAACAACTGCTGTCATAAACCACGGTGATGGCCATAGTGACAGCGGTTGCAGAACGACTGCCAAAGTCTATGGCAGCAATTTTTTAGACTACGACAGTGGTTCGGAACCACTGTCGTAGCCTCTTTCTGTAGCAGTGTGTGTGTGTGTATATTCACTTTCATCAAGAAAGAGAGAAGTTGTTGATGATGCAGGTTCAATTGTGGAAGGAATGAAGGAACTCACCCTATAGGACTCAATGATAAATAATGAGAAAAAATATGAAGATAAACATGAAGATGAAGGGGAAGAATAATAAGATCAATAAGAGCAATCTCAAGGTATAAGTGACCTTCCAAAGGAATGAAGGTATGTTCATAACCATTCTAAGGAACTTACTATTGGTGTCCTATACATAGGGTAGGAACTCATTTTTCACTTAGAGTATGCAATCATTTTGCTTTTATCTCTCATTTTGAATCAAAAACTATAGATGAAGCTGAAAAAAATCATAATTGGATTAATGCTATGCAAGAAAAGCTTAATCAATTTGAAAGAAACAATATATTGATCCTAGTTAAAAGACCTAAAGATCATCCCATAATTGAAATAAAATAGATTTTTAGGAATAAAATGGATGAAAATAAAAATATAATAAGAAATAAAGTAAGATTAGTAGCCAAAGGATATAACCAACAAGAGAAAATTAATTTTAATGAGACTTTTGCATCGATAGCCAGATTAGAGACTATTAGATTCTTACTTGCTTATGCTTGTTTTATATATATATATATATATATATATATATATATATATATATATATATATATATATATATATATATATATATATATAGTCAGGTTAGAATCAAGTCGTTGGATTTGAACTCAGATTCGGTCAAATCAAAATTTTATAATAGAAATCCTACATCAATGATCCAAACTATTGAATATGACTACTATCTCAAAATTGATTGCAAACAAAAAATCATATAATTTAGACACCCCTAACCTATGTATCAAGTAGTCAAAAATTGGATAGCTTAAATAAAATTGAATTAGATGTATCTTTTAATCACTTAATATATAGGCTAAGAATTTTCAAATCATATGATTTTGATGTGTCAGCAATTTTGAAGTAATAGATCGCATTCAATCATTTGGATCATTGATGTAAGACTCTTATTATCCAATTTTGATCTGATCGAATCTAAATCCAATTTCAACCAACCTTATCCAAATCTATTCTTTTATATATATATATATATATATATATATATATATATAAATAAAAACTATATATTTGATGTTTAATATTCTCCCATTTCATAAATGTTCTCTTCGACAAGCAATCGACGTAAAGGTAGATGATCAACGCAACCAAACCCCTGCATGTTTTTGGCATGAAGCATTCAACAAATTATACACTAGAATTAATGCACAAAATTTTCGAGAAAAAATACAATGCGATGAAGTTATAAATAAAAGAAGTAACAAAGAAATATTTCTCATCAAACTTATTATATATAATGCAAGAGTGATTCTTAAACCGAAAAAGTCAAACAATCTCCTAAAAAAATGCACAAGTTAACGTCCGAAAAACTATCAGTAGAATAAAACAAATTGCATTGGTAGACAAAGTGCGGAAACATGAATCAGTAAAAACCGTAAAACCAAACAAAACAAATAATGTATGGAAAAGATGCATGAAGAAATTCCTCCCGAAATTAAGGAATAAGGGAGGAAGATTCCTCTCACCCGACATTCCTTCATCTGGACAATGAAGGTTGCACTCTTTGTGAATGACAACATCGCGGCGAAAGCATGCAAATGAAAGTATGCATAAACATGAGGCCTCTTCCCTAGCACTCTTTTTTTTTTTTTTTCCTTCATTATTTTTGCAAGGAAAGAACTATTTCCACCGTTCGTTCAACCTCATAAGAACATAAATAAAGCACCAAAGCAAACAATAACAAATTTTATATATCAAATTCGTTTGGTTAGGATATATTAAATTACGAAATAATCTGATGATTTATAAAAATCATTTATCTAAAAAAATAATTATAAAAAAATAATTTTTATTATATTTGATTGATAAAAAAATTATTCAAAATAATAATAATAATAATAAATTACTATATTTATTTGGAGGTAATCCCATATAAGAATATAATAAAATTTATAAATATATATTTCAACATAAAATAATTTTTTAATACTAAGATAATATTATCATCTCTAATTAATTTTTATATAATGACCATAATCATGTAGTCTTTCATATAATGCCATCTCCATTTTAATTATTTTGTAAAATATTTTATTGAATGAATTTGAAGAAGTACCAGAATAAATTCAATGATTATATGTAAAATATGAATTATTATTATTTAAAAATTTATCAAATATCAATATTATTATATTTATTTTATTTTAAAAAAAATAAATATATGATTTATAAATTTTTATATTATTTTTTAATATTTTTAAATATTAAATATTATAATCTGATATGAATTTTCTTTTTCCTTTTAATGTCAGATTTTCTCCGATCAAAGAGACAATGGTGTAAAGCAATACTTAAATATTGCAGAGCATCCTTTTTCCGCAACCAGCTAAAGTAGCACAGAAAAACAATTAAAGCGCTCTAGACCGGCCACCAAAATTGATGGAGACCACGACAACAAAGATGACGGTGCAAGCCAATGGCCAGCAAACACAAAACAACATCAATAAACGGGCAAGCATTATATAATATAACCTAAGAAAAAGCTAAATAGAAACACTAAATGAAAAAAGAAAAAAAAAATACACTTTTTAAGACCAAAATTTCTCACACTTTGCACGGTATCGAAGCAAGCACGCAACGGAGGCCAAACGGAGGTATCGCCGTCAACCTGACGCGCTGCAGTAACTAATAGCTACGGAGATAACGTACGGTAGAGAGACGTCGCACTCGTACCATGTTTAAAAAAATAATTATTAATTATCAGACACCAAGCCCACTATAATTCCCCTCTTCATCCAACCAAAAACCCAATAGAATCAACATAATACAATTCAATAAATTGGCTTGACATGGAATAACTCACAGGACTTGGCTCATAACAGGCAACTTTTTGCTAAGTTGCATTATGATGTGGGCATATCTCCATTACCATTTATTTTTAAATAAATTAATTATAATGCTTGTGCAAATGCCACATGGCATCTAAAGAGGGCATAGGATAAGTTTTTTATTTAAAAAAGAAAATCAAAGTTTGGATACTGTGCAATATCATGAAGTTAGTTCAAGATTTATTTGCTATAATATATTTTTTGTTTTTTTGTAGCATATTTTTAATCCAAACAAAATTGGAAATTCTGTACTAACATGAAATTTTTATAAAGTTATTTAGAATTTATTTGATAAATTATATTTTATTTGAATATTATTTTATATTTGTTATAACCGAATGTGGTTCTTGTAATTGTGAGAGTGTCGCGAAACTCTAAGCCTTTTCCATCACAAAATTCAGCAGCATCGGGATATTTTTAGTATGATTCTTATTTTAATTTTAATTAAATGATATGATTAATTTTTTTAAATAAAAAATTTAAAATATTAAACTACATTTACATAATTTATTATTTATTTATTTAAAATTAAAATAAATTGATATAATTTCAAATCTAATATATATATATATATATATATATATATATATATATATAAATAGAAATTGAGAGAGGATGGATTAATCATTTAGATTGTCTACATAAACAGTATATTATCATCTATAAATATTATTTAGATAAAAAATAACCTACAATATACTAAATTTTTAGGCTATACTCTTTAATAATTCTTAATTCTTCGAGTATTGAATTAAAACATGATGTTATTAAAATTTATATTTAAATAATATTTTTAAAATTTAATATTATTATTTTTTTACAATATATATATAATTAAAAATATAAATAAATATTAAAAATTTATATAAATATTATTTTATTATTTATATATAATTTTTTTAAAAAATAATTTATTATATGGCTTAGAACCATGCGCAGCATGCGGACTCAAAACCAAAACCAGTATGTTTGGAAAATATATTTTTCCTAAAGCTTCCCGCAGAAAGCGCGCCTTCCAAAGTCCACGTGTATATTGCTAGCAGTTTCAGCGACGGCAAGTGACGGGATTGCTTGGCCGTGCCCATTAAACCTCCATTCTTCGTCCTCCCGTTTCTTTAAAATTCTCTCCCATCATAAAAAGAAAATAAAAAACAAATTAAGAGCGGCGAGAGAGAGAGAGAGAGAGAGAGAAGGAGAGAGACGGTGAAGGGCGTCATGGGGAGGGAGCTGACGGAGGAGCAGGTGGCGTCGATGCGGGAGGCGTTCTCCCTCTTCGACACCGACGGCGACGGCCGGATCGCGGCGTCGGAGCTGGGGATCCTGATGCGCTCCCTCGGCGGTAACCCCACCCAGGCCCAGCTCAAGGAGATCGCGGCGGCGGAGAACCTGACCACCCCCTTCGACTTCCCCCGCTTCCTCGACCTCATGCGCGCGCACCTCCGCCCCGAGCCCTTCGACGCCCATCTCCGCGACGCCTTCCGCGTCCTCGACAAGAACGCCACCGGCGCCGTCGCCGTCGCCGATCTTCGCCACGTCCTCATCTCCATCGGCGAGAAGCTCGACCCTGCCGAGTTCGACGAGTGGATCCGTGAGCTCGGCGTCGCCCCCGACGGTACCATCCACTACGAGGAATTCATCCCCCGCATGGTTGCCAAGTAGTCATGAACGATCTAACCCTGGGATCCGATCTGATCCTATCACTGGGTAACTTTTCTCTTTTCCCCGTTCCTCGTCTCGCCTAGATTTGATGGATTAGGATTTATTAGGTCTTGGGGATCTGATGGTTTTTACTTTCTTTGATGGATTAGGATTTATTAGGTCTTGGGGATCTGATGGTTTTTAATTTCTTTGTGGGCATTCTGTGTGATCTTTGTGGTGTTTGGGTGTTTGATTGCAATGATGGATGCTTGGACCCGAAAAGTTTGAATCTCTTTGAAGTTTAGCTTCTGGATTGCTAGTTTATGTAGTTCATTAAAATGAGAATTTTTTTATGAATTTTGTTACCAAGACTATTCTGGTGAAGAAATCTAAAGTCTGTTTTGTGTTGTTTTTGGTTTATTGATTGCAAGTAATGGAGAAATGGATGTCAATTACTAATGAAGGGAATGTTGGCAAATTATAGTATGGTAAAATGAAATAAATACATTATCAGGCATTTGTTAGGTTTGGGATTTGTTTCAGATGTAACCTGGCTAATTTCTTGCCTTGACAAAACCAGGTATGTTCCATTTGAAATGGGGTCATGTACTTGATGTCATACTTACCCATCTTGGGTACAAATTTCATGTTACCAGTTCAAGAAACCATGAAATGGAAATATGATCTTGTTATTTGAAATTGGAAAATATTAATTTTGCATACGAGATCAACCTCCAAGCACCACATTAAATGGAACAAATTACCTGTAAACTCTTCTTCAATAACCTTATATTCTTGCCATCAGATCAATTAAATCCAGTGCCTGAATGAAAATATACCATGACAAGATGAATTGCACTTGCATGAGTTTTAATGGAAGTGGAGATATCAAAACAAAAAAAAAAAGAAGAAGAAGAAGAAAAATCAACACTTAGAATAAAACTCATTATAAAGATAGATGGAGCGATGAATATGATATTTTTTTCATAGCAGTAAATGTTTTTCCAGAGTTCTTCATTGTTGCTATTTTACGTAGCGGACAGTCTTATCTATGTAAGAATGCCTAAGAACACCAAACTTTTTTCTTTTATCAAGCAAAAATATGCATAAATTATCTACCTACCTTTTAGGATTCAGGGAAGACCCTTCGCTCTCTGAAAGAGTAGCCTTCTTAGGAATTTGGCAGTTAGCACTCTGGAACAAAAAAATTTGATGGTCATACCTTGAAATATAAAGCTGAACCACTAACAATAGGACAAGCCTTGTTTATTTGGTTTAGTAATTTTGAAGATACATCACCTCTAATATGGTCATTTGGAAAAGAAAAAAAAAAATTAGTGAATGAGTTGTTGATGTGTCTTATAGTATGTTGACAGTGGGTATTTTTAACAACATGCCCATGAATCCTTAGTAATCTAAATGTGATCATCTTCAATTTTTTGTTTAATAGTTATGTGTTTGTCCTTTCACGTGTTATTAATCTGTAAATGCAAATAAAAGATCCCATGCCTTCCGTTCCCACATTCAACTTGTTGCAACCTGCTTTCTTCCCGTGTTTATGTGAATTTTCATGGAAATTTTTCGTCCTTTTTTCCTCAACAGATTCTTGATGTCCTCTTTTGCTATCCTTTCGGTTTTATGCCTTTTTTTCTTTCTTACCAAGTAACAATTGCTTTCTGCTCCTTTTGAAGAAAGTCTCCATCTCCATATATATATGACATCAAGCTCAACCATACAAACACACTTTGATGCTTATAGTGCGGGGTCATTGAAAGATATTGTTCCAAGGTATCAAGCGTATGTTCAACTTGTAGCTGTTTGTTGGTTCTATTTTTCATGCCGATTGATCACAATGGAACCATTATATAGGAAATAGCAAAACGAGACATGAAGAAATTTCTAGCTTTAGAGGGTTTGTCCTGAGAAAGAAACCACTAGAAAGGTGGAAACAAGAAAGCCAATTTTAGTAGAGCTCCTTGGGACATTTTCCTGGTCAGACCAATCTTGCAGCTCCCAGATGGAGGCATCCAATGCCTGATGTTATTGCTAGTTACTGTTTATCCCCTGGGTCAGTCAGGCAGGCATCCGGTGTCTGATGTTATTGCTAGTTACTGGTTAACCCCTTGGTCAGTGATGGAGGCATCCAGTGCTTGTTGTTATTACTAGTTACTGCTTAATGTTGCAAAATTTTAATGTTACATTCGTCTGCAGCTAATAAATTTCTGTACAGGGAACCTCACAAGAAAGCCTATTTGGACCCTTTTCTGCTGATACTTTTTATGATTATGTATTGAAATTAGGTTTATTTTTTGTTAAGTTTGTTGAGGCAAAGGGGAAGTATTGAAGACTACCGAAACGTGGAAGATGGAGGGGGGTGTCTTTACAGCCAAACCAAGGACCCGTTGCCAGAATAAAAAGGCAGATGGTACTAATAAAAAATTATGATGAGGAGAACTTGGAGAGAACAATGCATGGTGATCATGTCCATATCTAGGAGATAAACCAGCATTTGGTGGAGTTTATGGAGGCTAGATAATGGCAAAGTTTTTGCTGTTTGTCATTAAAATACTTTAACTGGTATTCAGGTTGATGATCATTTTGCATTCAGGAAAGGAACATGGAGAGAGAAGGTTGTTTCGGTTGACCCTAATGTGCTGCCATTTTTCTGATACCCTGAAGAAAAAATTTTTGCTAGAATATTTTCATGTAAAAAATATAAAATTTTAGTAGCAATTTTGGTTAGAACATCCTAGTGGAAAATATAAAATAAAAGTGAGACATAAATATGAAAGACTAAAAAATATAAACTAAGAGGACGTTTATTATGTGGTAATCAATTCAAGGTCAATAGTGATGTAGATGGAGGTGATGAGATTATCGCATTTAGTTATACTATCATGATTCTATATGGCAGTAATCTCAAATTACTCCTATTCTTTGAGTCACCGTCCAATTTAATTATTCATTCTTGAGGTTGGAAATCTAATATCATCCTCGGACAATGATCTTAGGTTACAATTAAGAGTCAAAATATTTCTCAGTCTAATAAAATATATTGATATATCAATATATCGTTAATATATTATATCAATATGATGTATATGATATTATATTATTATATTTATAATATATATTATATTATAATATATTATTAATTATATTATTGCCATATTATGATTCAGTAATAATTTTAAATTATAATAAAAATATCTTATTGCACTTTATATTTATATAATAAAAATATTTAATATATTATTTCTATTTATCTTATTTTTTAATCAAAATAAATATTTATATTAATAAATAATATATCATTAGTATAAATAAAAATATTAAATCTATACTAACAATTAATACATTTTTATAATATTAATAATTTATGAGACTAATAAATATATTTTTATAAAATATATATTAATAATTAATATATTAATAAATATATTAATTTTTATTTAATATATTTTATATGATTAATAAATATATTTTTATGAAATATATCAAAAATAATTTTAATATTATGTGTTTAATGATCTTGGATTGCTGTGGAATATCACATGGATTATTTATGGATATCTAAGATTTTGAATTAGTGCATCATATTCAATCAAATGCAGTGATTTTAAATCATTGAAGATCAGATCGTCATAGAATTAGGATTATTGGTGATCTTAGATCATGATGGTAATTTCAATTGGCCACCAACCATCACCGAAAAGGAGAATCGGAAGATGGAGAGTATTTTTCCCACCCACCTGTCCCTTTTTTAATTTAAAAAAATCTTAGCCCTACCTCTCTGCTTGGACCCGTGGAGGAAGAAAAGATTCCACGTTTCTACCAAAAAACAAAAAAGAAAGAAAAGATTCCAGGAGGTGGAGGAAGAGCAAGATGTGATTTTGTAAATCGAAACAAGTTATTTTGAGCCACAACACCCAATGCAGGATTTTAATATTATTATGATTGATGTAAACAAAGGAGAAGGAGATCAGCATCTCTATCCGGTGTACGCACACTCTGGGCCTGCTCTTCTCTCTTACCACTTGGTTTGGACGGCAGGGCGCTCTCCTTTTTGTCCATGACGAGTTGTTGGGGCTTTTCCATCCGATAACTTGGACAAGATCAGATGATAGGCCTAATCAAAGAGGTAGTGCAGGAAATAATATAAAACAACGCATTTGGTGGTTCAAAAGATGCGAGCATTACTTAATTTGGTTTTGTTTATTGAAGAATGGAGTTTCTGTTAAGTTGGGCAAAATGTGTCGGTATTTGCAACCCAATGCTGTCGTTTATCTGGGTACTGCGGGTTATATTGGAAATACTATTGGATGCGTCGCCTTTTCTTTGTTTGGGAAATGCAGCCGTTTAATTGCTCCTGTCATGTCATCTTCTCATTGGACATCTAAATTTGTTTAATTAAGTTTTTTTTTTTTTTTGTGGTAAACATTTAATTAAGCCTTCAATGGATCAAATATATATCTAAATCCGCAAACCCCACCCTGAGTTTGTGTGTTTGTGCATTGCATGTCTCAGAAGGATGGAGGTTGTATCTTTCTCACCAAAGAAGGATTTATCTTCCTTTGTACGAATCCACCGTTAGATTGCACAGTGGTCGTTTTAAGATATTTGTCGGTAGTATATTATAGTATGGGTCAGTTAGGGTCATTCTAGAGTTAACTATGGTGCCTGTAATTGGATCCTTTTGGTAGAAAATAAGCTCGAACATTTTAGTAAATATAAAGCATCCGAGCAAAAAGTACAAAACAAAAAGCAAGACATATATACGGAAAGCTCATGAACCATTAGACCTGCACTGTGGGAAATTGTGGGAGACATGTTAGACTATTTGATAGATTATATTTCTCACTGTTAAAAATAAAATTCATAAATGCAAAATAGATAATGGAAGGTAATCTCCATCTCTTATTTCCATATACTGCAACCATGTGATGCGTACGTCGATATTGTTATCATCAAGTAAGCATTGATCTCAATCCTTTTGGTTAGAGATAAAACTATCAATTGTTGCTATTGGGCACTTGAGAATGCATGGATAGGCAGCTTGGTGCTGATCCCATCTCCTATAACAATTGCCGTTTACCAGAGAAATAGCACCCTAATGTCCAAAGCATTATCCAGAATACATGCTCTAAAAATGTATTTAGTTTGTGATTCGAATTAAAATCGAAATAGATTGAAATGTAAATCAGAATTATCATATCTTTCAATATATTTGATTTACGATTGGAATCAAAATTGAGATCGAAATGAAATCTAAATATTATAAGAAAATAGATATTAGATTTTGCTAGTTTAGGGCATTATCATTCTCTCCTAGAATTAAAATAGGAATAGGACTTCATCCCAACCAAATAACTATAATGGGAGCCATCCATTTCCATTTTAGGATCCACCACCACTCCACCTTAACTAAAAAAATTAAAAAAACAAATATACCCTTAATGTTGCTTTTTTTTTTTTTGCTAAAAAAAAGGAGTTAAAGGGGGGCGACCCGGTGCATCTACCTCTCCTGGACGTGACCATTGTGTTCCAACCCACATTAAAGAATGTTCGATTCAGGATCGAGTTTAGATGAATAGGCGGCCTCCTCTCCACCATATGAAGGAATCCAACAGGTGAGTACATCATCCTACTACCATCGAGGACCAACAGATCAGATGTCATTTTATTTGCATCCTATTTTTTAAGCAAAGCCCGATATCCGCCGTGACTCGAATCTGGATCACGTCGTTGAAAATAAAGGTCCGTTCTGCTAGGATGCCACCTTAATGGCAATAATATTGCTTTGTTCAACAATGGCAAATATTTAGGTAAGTTTGAAATTGATGACAAATAAACTTTTGCATAGTGTCATCAGTTTACTAATCGGAATAAAAGAATTAGTAACTTTATTCTATCTAAAATGGGAATAGGCTGGATTATAGACTTACAAGCATGGAATCGAGTCAATCATCAGATTAAAAGTTCATTTCACACCAGATCAAATAGGATTAGGGTTACTTACATAACATGGTTTTTGATGTTGAAAACCCTATAATTTGCATAGGGTGGTAGACTTACATGGTACCATATTACAACACTTGGAATAAAAGATTACTATTTTAATATTTGAATTTACACTGTAACATCATAAATTCATTTTTCATATACATCTTCGTAAATTATTTCCCATTATATGTTTACCACCGAAGCCACAAACTGTTCTACGATATTGGTTTAAGCAGCATTCAATCAACAAACTTGCATATAAATATTTACAAACTGCATACATACCATTTATATATCATCTCTATCCTTATTAAGCATATTTCAATTATTTCTATTTTAAATAGCTTGTTGCTTCAAGAGATGGCATGTTGATTGGAGGTTAGATATGAAAAAAAAAAAAAATTTATGAAAATATATGCCAAAACAGTAAATTTACATGGATACATACATATATTTGAAAAACCCTAACCAACGGGCTTTTACCCAACTTGGCTAGTTCTCTCTTGAACTTTGTTAAGCTTCTTTTCTTCCTCAGACATCCAGGAATGTCGTAATTACCATATCCATACCCTATTAATTAAGGATGTATTTGATTAATTATTAAAAAAAATATTTTTTTTATTTTTTAATATTTAAAAAATAAAAATCAAAAAATAATATTTGATGATATTATGAAAAAATAAAAAATAAAAATAATTATTTTATATATAAAATAAAAAAATTTTATTTTTCAAAATTTTTTTTTATTTTTTTCCCTTCCACTGTATCAAAAAGTAAAGAATCCAAACCCTTCTTCCTCGTCAAACTCTTCACCTCCCTACCTCCTTCTCTCTCTTTCTAAATCTTTCTCTCTCATCAAGCTCTTCATCTGTTGCCCCCAAACGTTGCTTTTTGCTTTGTAACAACATAATTATCAAATATATTTTTTATTTTTTTATTTTTATTTAATAATAAAAATTTAAAAAAATAAAAAATATTTTTTAAAAATTAAAAATCAAAAAATATAACCAAATGTACTCTAAATAAATTTCGTAACGCCACATAATACATCATACTGCTTAACTTTCAATGCATAACATGCCATCTTCAGCTACACAAGGTGGGATGATAGTCCTAAGACGAGTTTAAATCTCCAAACTCCGAATCCAGCGCCATGCGCCTTGTAGCAATATACCTGTGAGGGGCAGGCTTGGACACTGGATCTACTTGACTATGGTTTTAACACCCAGTTGGCAAAGCAGTAATAGAAACTCATACAACCATTCACACACCACCATTTTTGAAGTCCAGTAAATAATAACCCTGCTGTTCTCAGGTGGGAGCAGATTTATATACAATAGGAAGCCTAAATAATTAGTACATTCAGATTTTCCTAGTTAAATGCATTTGAAGATAATATCCACAGAACCCAATCTCCTAAAACATACCAACTCAATTGACTGAACCTATATTTACCACACCAATCAATACTAACACATACCAACCATACCAACTGATATATAGTATGGAAAATGTACCATATGAATATTGCCGAACTGGCCTCCATGCTGGATGTACCTACACTGTAACAGAATGACAGAAGTATGGGTCACGATCGAGATGCCGAACCTTAAACTGAACCAAATGGTAGTGCCTGTTACTGAGTATGGGGTTTGGATTTGGATGAGTTCCACACACTCTGGGCTCACTTATGGCTATAACACAAGTAGCTGAACACAACATGAACCCTTGTTTTTTATCCCATAGCAAGCATCAGATATCCTTAAAAAATAATTAAATGTCCAACCATTGCTCATCTGACAAGAACACATTACTTACGCTAATTGAAAACAAAAATGAGGGCAACTAAATGTCAGCTAAAAAAAAAAATCGAAGCATCCAAAGGGCTGTCCTGTTTTCGTGAAAAGAAACAAAGGCACAAATTTTGTTCACTAACAAGGGAACTCTCCATTCTGATACAGCATCCAGAGGTAAATCAACCGCATTATAGGCATCCATCAGCCTGCGGAGATTAAAACCTAAGCCACAAGAGTGCTGGCGGTGGTAGATTCGCTGCAAGAAAGCAAACCAGCAGGTGTTAAGAACGCCACCAGCAGCAAGCGATGATACATATGATATGAGTGGGTATGATGTCACAAAATGCTAATGGGCGATCACATATTTATTATAATCAAGTCCATAACAAACATACACAGAAAGCCAGAAACAGCTAAATGTTCATGTTTGGAAAAGGACAAGAAAATTTGGTAATTAAGTCCTGTCATCTCAAAGCCATTAACTAAAACATTATGAAAGATGGACTGCAACAAATTGAGAAAACTTGCTTCCAATGTATTTAAACTACAAAATCATAACATGGTCCAGCTGTACATGTAAACATGGCATCTCAAATCTCAGACAAGGTGTCTACCATATCAAATTTCAAAACTCAATATAGCTACATTTCTATATAATGCAAAAGATATATATCTAATAATGTTGCCACAAGTTCATATATCTATATGATGCAAAAGCATGCATGCATGTTGGACATATAAATCCATATAAATGAAGGCATGCTTGCACATGATTCATGATGGATCAATAGCTGTCTCAAAGTTCCGACAAAATTTTATGTTGCATCAGAGTTTTTTCTTTTCATACGATACACAGGCTTGAACCCTCTACCATTGAGAGTCAGGTTTTGACCAGCTGAGCTAAAAGTGTGCATGAGGCCAATGCCAATTCTCGGGCTTTCAACAATTTGCCAAGGCCTCACAAAAAGACGAGCTAACTAGCACAATGGAAAACTGCACCAAATTTGAGTTCAAGAGTGTGTGTATGAGAACTTGCAAAATCCATAATTCACTTGCCTCAACCCATAGAACAGATAATTCAAGATCAGTATCAGATCTGATTATATGTTAACCTCTTCCCACCCATACCTTTTGTTCTTATCCTAGTCCCACATCCAGTGCAAATAGCTAGTGTGAAAAAGATGTCAAAACAACTAAAACAAACAAAAAAAAAAGGTTAACAAGGGGCACTTTATCAAAGAAAACTCTCAAGCTTTCCAACTAATCTTACACTGCAACCAGCTCTATCTAGCACAAATGTAATATAAACCCAACAAGCACCCTCTACCCTCCAATTTTTCAAGACACTAAGTGACTTATGATTTAATAGGGTTCTTCTCAGATAAAAAGTAATGAAAGGATCAAGATATTTTATGTCAGGTTGATCACAAGATGCTAATGTAATATTAGGATTTAGGATGGCTGGAGACATTAATATAAACATGTTACACACCAACAAATAAAGTAAGGTCGGCCAGTTGATTTTGAACAAAAAATCTCTTGTTATTTGATTATTAAAAACAACATTAGCCAGTCATAAAAAGGTTTTAAAAAACAAAACAAAGCCATGCAGCATTTGTTTCAAACCCACGATTATTAAAAACAACACTAGCCAGTCATAAAAAGGTTTTAAAAAACAAAACAAAGCCATGCAGCATTTGTTTCAAACCCACAAATGGAACAACAGAACAACAATACAGCATCTACCAAGTAACAAAAAATGTCACAACTATTTATGCCAAAGAGGGTTTAAAATAAATAAAAAATCATCCAGCTTGTATTTTAAGCAGATTAGGATCCAAATACAGATCTAAACAAAGTGAATAGATGGGAAGTGAGAAAACAAATATCGGCCATGGCTGGCAAAGAAATAAAGAAAAATCCAATTATACAGATGCACAAAATCAGTTTACAACATCACACCAATTCCTGGATAAAAATAAGTTATCAATCATCTTAACTCCTGCAATACACATAATAGAATTCTCAGCATTTAAAGTGCATTTGTAAAATCTTCATTGTTTCACTTTCTTTTTTATTTTCTTTTAACAGTCTCTATCTTTGGCACAATTCAAGATGCTAGAGGAGACAGTGCAAATGTCACACTGTCAATCATTGGAATGAACCAATATTTACATAAATATAGGTGAATTTTACTAAAAAACAGATACCAGTAAGGGCATGTTGGAAGCTTCTAATTCCAAAAATCATGATTATCGGTTTCTGAACTTAAAATTCAAATTTTAAAAATTGGAATTGTTCAGGAGATCTTTCGCAAAAAGAAAATGATAGGTAATGGGGAAAAAAAGAAAGAAAGAAAGAAATGTAATATGATAAGGAGACAAAACACAAATTTTATGACTTAGGAGCTTTTATAAAATTATATGATACAAATCAACATCTAGTATTATAGAACCATAGCATGTAATTCTCACAACGTTTAAAATCAAGAAACTTCATAACAAATATAGTGCATCCGAGCATGCACTAGGAGACCATTATCAATAAAAGGCTTATAAAGATTTGCTATCACAATATCAATGTTCAATTCCTAGCATGCTTGAATCCTGAAATGCAATAGTAACCTGAAATGCAATAGTAACTTTTTCTTGATTGAAAACACATGAATTCAAAACTATATCCTTCAAACACTAATTATGCCCATGAATTGATACATCAATAGAATGCTTAGAATACTCTATAGAGTAAAGATCATGCACCCCTTACCATGACACTTAGATTTCACATATCCCTGGACTCAGAGTTAATACCACATTTGTTTACTGCACTTCTTAATGCTTCTGCTTTCTAAGTAATCCTACTGTAAATGCACTTTTATAAATCCATTGCCATGCAGAACACCCAATAACACAGATCAATCACCTCCCATATATATTTATGTAAACAAATACCACAACTCTTATCACAATTAAATTTGCAAATTGAAAGCAAAGTAAACCAATTTTATCAAGTTGTTGCAGCAAAAAATTCCTCCTCTTTTTCACACAAACCAGCCAAACATAATACAATATCACGCAACACCAATTGCAATCGGGCGTAATATTTGTTCGCAAACCAATACAACCTAAACAGAATACCGCCTAAAGGAAAAAAAAGAAGTGAAGAGCGGAGAAAGAACTCACTATTTCCAGACGGGAGGGAGCTTCTTGGTCCTCTTGTAGTAACGAGCCAAGCGGTGGATCCTGCTCTCCACAAGGATCAGTCTGAACTTGGAATCCTTGTCCTTTCTGTTCCTCTCCAAGTGCTTCCTGATCGCCACCGCCTTCTTAATCAAATGGTACAAATCCTCCGGAATCTCCGGAGCGAGCCCTACCAATCACAAACATAAAAATCACAACTTTATGCCAAAAACACCATAAAAATCCAAACAAAAGCCCAACAAAACAAAAACATAATACCATGAGCCTTGAGAATCCTGAGAATCTTGCTCCCAGTGACGCTTTTCACCTGGGCAATACCATGAGAATCACGGAGAATAACACCGATCTGCGACGGTGTCAGCCCCTTCTTCGCAAACTTGCAGATGTTCTCTTCCACCTAGAAGATCCAACATATCCAAAACCCAATCAAAACCAACAAAAGAAAAGAAAAAGAAAAAAAAAACTAAAAATTGAGAGAAACAGAGCGCTTGCTCACGTCCTGAACCGAGATCTTGAGCCAGCTCGGAGGAGTCCTCTTGTACGGCAACGCCGACGATGAGATACCCTTTCTACAACCCAATAACAAAGAGATCAGGGAGATGATATAAACGAAAAAGGAGGAGACTGCGAGGTAGAGGAATTGGAAGAAGTAGAAGAAGAAGAAGGGAGGATACCCGCGGCTGTGCATACGACCCATGACGACGGCGGCGGTGGCGGAGCGCTCCTGCGGCTCTCTCGATTTGGAGTGAAGAAGAAACCTACCCGGCACCTAGGTTTTCTGGTTCTGGGATATATATATATATATATATATATATATATATATATATATATATATGGGAGGAGAAGAAAAAACCGTAACCGTCGGATCTCGGTGCCCACGGACCGTAAAGCACTGCCCGCCCTCCTATTCATCCACCTGCACAGTTCTTGAAGCCACCATTACGCCATCTGACGGTGGATTCGCGAGAGGGAAGGTGAATTCTTCTTTCGCGCCAAAGATGCAGAAACCCCAGTTCTACAGGATTTTCCTACGCGACCCGAGAGAGCTGAACCCAACTTGGGTCTTTTGACAGCCCAGTACTGCCAGGATCCGTTTGCTTGGATACGTTAGATTATAAAAAAACTAACTTAAGACTCCGTACGATGCACAATATATATTTATTTTTTTAAATAAT
This sequence comes from Elaeis guineensis, assembly GCF_000442705.2. Classification (NCBI taxonomy): domain Eukaryota; kingdom Viridiplantae; phylum Streptophyta; class Magnoliopsida; order Arecales; family Arecaceae; genus Elaeis; species Elaeis guineensis. Next base: position 22,297,197 of record NC_026004.2, on the reverse strand, counting down.
ATTTTTATAGATTAAAAATTTAATAAAATATAAAAAATATCACGAATGATATCAAATATTTTGGATGAAAATATAAATATTTAAAAATATTTTAAAAAATATAATATTAAAAAAATTATTTTATTTAATTATTTTATTTTATTTATTTTATATATATTTTAAATTTATGTCAATTTTGAGACATAAAAAGATTATATTTTTTAAGGTTATATTTTCTAAATCATCTGCCGTAATTTTCATCGGATATTCCCATCTTCAGCAAAAAGATAAGGCATGGAACAGGCCGTGTAAGTGCGTGCTTAAAATTTTCTCACCCATATGGAATGCCTTCGTTGAGGAATAATTACTATTAATAATTAACTTGAATATTAAAAGTTTGAAAATTTTTAAATATTATAAAGTGTGCCGAACGAAAGAAGCTCCTCGGTAGTGGCAGAGCGACGGACTTCTACTGGCTGACATAGGAGGGCTTCATCCGCTTCTTCCTCAACTCGATTGCCCTATTCTCCCCGCTGCCAGCACTCTCCATCACCATCGTGGATCGTGGATCATGGCGGCATCCACGTCGATGTTGACCCCTCTATGGACCCCCTCCAACCGGATCATAGCGGCATCCCCGTCGTCGGCCTCTATCCTTCCGTGGACCCCCTCCTACGGCTCCGTTCGCACATGCATAAGTGCTCCCACACTTATTTCTCCTTCCCATCTCTCTCTCTCTCTCCCCCCTCTCTCTTCTTTCTTCCCCTCCTCTCTCTCTCTCCACAAATTCCAGTTTAGTTTTCTTGCTAATGGTGGGGGCTGGTGGAATGAGCTGCGAGCTCCTCAAAACCCGATGAGGACCGAGGCCGAAGAAAATGGACGATGGCGGCGGAGAGAAGATCCAAAAATCCGACATCCTTCTCCTCTACAATGCTGTGATCGTCTCGTGGTCGATGGCGATCGCATCCGCATCCTCGGCCCCTCCCCGGACCTCTTCCACAAACTAAGTAGTTGCAGAGGGCGAAGGTGCTGATGGTGGGGGCTGGTGGAATCGGCTACGAGCTCCTCAAAACCCGACGAGGACCGAGGCTAAAGAAAATGGATGGCGGTGATGGAGAGAAGACCCAGAAATCCGGCATCCTTCTCCTCCACAATGCTGTGATCGTCATCGTGGATAGCGCCCTCGTTGTCGACGGCGATCGCATCCGCATCCTCGGCCCCTCCTCGGACCTCCTCCACAAATTCTCCCCTCTCGCCAACAACATCCTCGACCTCCATGACCGCTTCATCCTCCGCAGTCCGAACCCTCCCCCAAAAAAAAGCAGCCGGTTAGTTGCAGTTTGCAAGCACTCCCAACTCTCCGTGGAGCTTGTTTTCGTCGCACCGATCTGATTTCAAAATGTCGTCCCTTTCTCAGCTAATTCCCCCCCTCTCTCTCTCGCATTCTCTCGAACCGACCCAGCCATCGCCATGGCTTCTCCAAAGCCGCCACTACCCTCGTCGGTCAACAGCCATGATGCCGCCCCTCGCCCGCTCTCCCTCCACCGTCCTCCATGAAGGCTCTGTGAAGGAAGTAGAAAAGAAAGTCATAAGCTTCTTTGTTCAGCCGCTCCAAGGCTCCCACCCGATTGGACTCCCATGAATGGGAAAACTGAGGAAAAAATGAGAAAACATGGGAAAAATCAGTGAAAACGAAGAAAAGACCAAAAAAAATTAAGGGTAACACATTTCCTTTTATTTTTTTTCATCTTTTCTCTGTTTTCATTGATCTTTCTTATGTTTTCTCCTATTTTTTCTCTATTTTCTCCATCCTCAATCAGGTGGGAGGCTTGGAGCGGTTGAACAAGGAAGCTTGCAAATTGCGACTCTATGAAAGCGACTGGCGCCCCCTCCATGGATCCTCTCCGATAGCTCCGTACTGGTGGCTTCTTCTACTTGCCCATAGAGACGAAGCTCCAGGATGACCCTCTCTACCCTCTGCTCCATTCCATTTGAATCCTCTGCCTGCTGCATTGCTTCTCCAACAGCAGCCTCATCGCCGGCACCTTCGACGATGGCTTCAGCGAGCGGGAGATTCCGGAGTGAAGAAACCATCAAATGGAAAGCTTAAGCAATCGCTATTAGTTCCACATGGCTCCCTCTCCTTTTCCTAAAATTTCACGTGTCAAATGGAGACTTCTCCGTTGAGGGGCCTCCATTTTTGCTGCCACATGGCGGATGGAGGCTTCTCCGTTGAGAGGCCTCCATTTATATATATATATATTAGATGTGATAATTTTTTAAAATTATTTATTTAAAAAAATAATTATGAAAAAAATATATTTTTTATTATGTTTGATTGGTAAAAAATTATTTCGAAAAATAATACTAGAAAAAGATTAATACATTTGGTTGGAGGTAAATTTATATAGAAATATGATCAAATTTATAAATATACCTTCAACATAAAATAATTTTTTTAATACTAGGATAGCATTATCATCTCTAATTAATTTTTATATAATAACTATAATCATGTAGTCCTTTGCATAATGTCATTTTGCATGTTAATTTTGTTGTAAAAGCTCTTTATTGAATAAATTAAAAAAATAACAGAATAAATTTAATGATTATATATGAAGATTTATTGGGGATATTTTTATCAAGGATGGATTACCACCACTCAAGAATTTATCAAATACCAAATCTTTCTGATATTTGTTTTATATTCTCTCTCCAAAAAATAAATATGGGGTCTACTAATATTTTTACCATCTCTCTCTTCTATTTTTATATCAAATATGGTAATCTAACATGAAATTTATTTTTTCATACCAGATTATCTCCAACCAAATGACTTCTAGCATTTGTATCCATCAAAATTTCTATATCCTTTGGGCCTATAATGGTAGAATCCTTCTTGAACCATTTACATAAAATAGAAAAAGAGTATAATCCTCCACCCAAGTAACTAACCTCTCCATGAATTCTCACTTCACCTCACCTATTCTTAAAATACTCAAATATTCCCAATGTAATATTTCATTGTTTCGATTACCTCATATTTGTGTACATAACTAATGTGGGTACTATGATAGGTTTGTGTGTTTTTTCTTGGAGTATAAGAGCTTGGAAGACTAATCATGTCTAATCCAATAATAGTTTTATCCTCAACATACAATAATATTTTTCAAAATCGATCACAGTACGTGACCTACTATTTTATCAAGCTCTAATCCTTTCATGTTTTTGTAAACAAAAAATGATGTATGCACATTTGTCTGGATGTCTGATAGGTTAATCAAAGAAGAATGCAATTGAGTCTTGAGATGCTAATAGCCAGCAATGTGCTTTTATACTAGAATTCTTTTTATTGGGACTTGCCTAGGGTTTCTATCATCTTGGACTCTCTCTCGATGGAATCCTGGAGATTATTGGTACTTGTAGTAGAATTTAAGAATCTTTGTTTATCAACAAAGTATGCATGTTTGATAAAAGGAATTAGAGCTTTTTATGATGATGATTTTGGAGTTGATCTTTCTCATCGAGCTTTTCTCTATCTATTTATGAGACTTTTCTCCTCTCCGAGCTGTATATTGGATTATCAGATGACTAATTTGCTAAATGTTTATCAAGTGGCCGTAGCCTGTATGCTAATGACTATTATTTTTTGAAAATTATGTATTGATTTGCCTAAAGATGTGTATTGAGTCATTATTTGACAAGTTAACTAGAAGGATATATAGAGCGTGGTGATAAATCTAGTGGCAGAATATATAGGTACAAGTATGCTACTATTGTTAGATTAGTCAAAAGATGATGATCAAAGAAAGTAGATGAAAATAGTATTGGTCTAGATACTTTGACATTCAAGAACTTTTAGCACCGTCATACTATTGTTCGAATAAGATAGATTGGATACAGATAGGGATATAGCCTAGGCTATAGTGGTAGAAATTTAAGTTATCACTGCTCATGAGATAAAGTTCTACTAGTAGATTAAAATTTAAGAAAAGATAAAACTTATTGATTTAGATATCCAAAGATCTTTCTACAATAAAGTACAAATCCCTTATTTATATTAAAAAATAATAAATATCCACTCCAATGATTGTTACCACATTTGCTTCCACTTGTGGCTTTGATAACTGACATCAGTCATCCTCCCACTAGTCTATGTTCTGACCTTATATCACTTATTAAGCTAATAATCACAGTCAATTAGTTGAAATCCTTGTCATATCTCCATTTGGCTTACTTTGTATCAATACACTTTTCAGTCATTCTTTTGTATTGAGGTTGACCATTGCCATACCTTGAGTTTTCAGCTTACTTATCAATATCATGGATGCATTCTCCTCCTTTGGCCTCTGCCCTTGTATTTAGTAAAATTTATAATGGCTATATTTCATCAAGTATAATAAAGGTCTTATAACTACCATCCACTTCGACTTTATCCAAACTGGTCCGCATAAAGCATTATACTAAAAGTATTTTTTAACGACTCTTTTGCAGAGACAGAAAGAGAAAAGTGCCTATAATATTACTGTTTCAAGAGCAATATCTCAATATTATACCTGTAAAATTATTCTTCATACTCTAACTAATTATAAATACCGTCAGAATATAACATATATCTCTACATGTGATACTTTGTAGGAGCTATTGCTAATTTTTTGCCCCGAAAATGAATCCCATAGTGAGCAAAAATAATGGGATGGAGGAGTGTGGGACTTTTTGACACCTTAACTTTAGTGATGGTATTTCATTTCTACCAAAATACTTATAACTCCCCACTAAAACACTATATAGAACTTAATTTTAGGGACCTTTTTTTCCTCTTTTGTTTTTTACTTGGATAAAGATATAAATCAAGGGAATGAAACTAGGTTACTCTCATTTCTTTATTTGATGCTTGGTTAACTATTCAATATGATGGTTATATATTTTGCAATAAGTCATTATCTTTCTTTTGCTTCAAAGATTCAACTTACATATATTTCATGCTCTAGCTACTCATGTAAGATTACACTTAATTTTTACTGCTTCATCACTTATGAAAGCATGTTGTTTTAGCTTTTTGCATATGTTTGACTTTGATTTCTTGAACTTGCATAGACTCTCTTGGATGCTACAGGACTTGGTGAAAAATTTATCACTATTGTTGGTGCTACTTTTCAACTATACTTTCTATGTTGAAATAACAATGGCTTTCTTATAAAAAAAAAATGATAATGGCTTTATTTTTTGATATTTTTAAAATTTATCTTTTAGTTTTAGAATTTCACTTCTAGTTCTTCTAATTATATGAGTAGTTTTGGATTAAGAAAATTTTTTTCTAAAAATAAATTGGTTAAGAAAGTTGGATTTACAACAACTAAATGGGCATGATACAGTTACTAGTTGTCATTTATGGTACAATGATCATTTATATGAATCATAACTTCTCCAAATTGGTTGCTAGAGCAGAAGATTTATGAAGAGATATATTAAGCCCAAGTATTTTATATCTGCAAATTGAGTATCAACTCAAGAAAGAGAAGACCATTTGTTTGCTATGTGGGATTAAAAGATTCTTTATATAGTCATAATAAGATTGTTGTTATGCTAAATCAAGACTAGTAATCTGCTTTTTTATGATTCACAAAGAATAATCTATTTATTCTTAGAATTATTTTCACTCTTTTGCATTACTGCATTTTCTTTTTATGGTCTATAGTTGGCAATGCAGCAACACATTTGTTTTTTATTTTTTTGCTCTGAAGAGGGGTGTGAGGAAGCCAATGCATGGTTTACATTTCATATTTCTACCATAAGTTTAAGAGGATAGGAATTAATTTATACAACCTGCTTCTTTTCATTTTGTATATAGTGTATTTTTTTGCTTTATTAAGTGATGTAATTTTTTTCTGATATGTTTGATTTAGTATAATACATGCTTAAGATTAATACAGATTTTATTATGTCATGTTAGATAAGCTAAATAAAGCTAGAGACATCAATTTTACTATCATAATTATCCAATAATTAGTTATAACCAAAATTATTATATATGATTTAAATCTCATGTCTTTTGTGATGTGGCTACTTATTTTAGCTACTCATCTATTTCCCAGGCCTGATCAAAAAGTAGAATAATTCATTAACAAAAAACTTTTAGTTAAATAGAATATGCAGATAAGATGGCCTTTTACTACTTTAGAGATTTTAAGTATATTATATTTTAGCTAACCACCTAAAAACCAAGTGATGTTATCGGGTAGAATTGTGATTTTTTCTATTTACTTATGCAATTCTTCTTTATTCATATAACTCTGTAATATATTATGAGTTTATATATCAACAAATTGCAAAGAATGAAGGAAAGGAGCCAACACATTTAGAAATATTAAATAAAAACTCAAACTCCCAAAAATGGATAATATCTAAATCAAGAATTAGCAAACATAATTGTATGTCTATTATTTTAAATAATACAAGTCTCAAAACTATTTTAATTGATATATATATCTGGTTGTTATAGTGAGTATGTTAACCTTGTTAGTATTTATGCTGTTTTATAAAATTAACACTTTGAAAGAGCAACACAAGAACCAAAAAGCTTAAATTATCCGGTTTCTCAAAAGGATGTTGTATCCCAAGTCTGTAGTGCAGATAAATATGATTGGATTTGTTGTTTTGGTCAAGACCCTAAGCCTAAAGATGTTTTTGGTTCACTAACTAATAATATTGATGCTATAAAGATGTTGGAGGCTAAGAAGGCTATAAGATTTGCTAATGAAAAGAGGAATAATCAATTGCGAGAAGATATGAAAAACATGCGGTCCCAAATTGATATCTTAACATCAATTATTGAAATATTATAAAGGCAAATGAATAGATGCCAACAAGGTCATAGTGCACCTAGTATACCTGCTAGTGAGAGTTAGGATGCCTCTTTGATGGTGTTTAGTTTATAGATGTTCAAGTATGGGTATTAGAAAGTTGATATTTTTTGTATATAAGTTGATGCTAGATGGAATATATAGATTATATAGTTTGGCACCTTTTAGAAATATGATATATTTTGGATATAATTATTTCATGTGATGTATGTTTTGGTTATGTTGGCCATCTGCTAAATATTATTGCATGGCATTTTTTTTTAAAGATAGGAACATAGAGTTTTAGATGTATTGGAACATGGAATACACACGCGCGCGCGCACCCACAAATGTATGGTTTTGTTAAATCTAGATTTTAAATATTAGCAAGATTCAGATGGATACTCGATGAATGAAGTTAAGTGGCTATGAATGAATGGCTTTGGCTTTTTTTTTCTAAATATGATATCCATAGGTTTCTATTTTTACTGGCAAAATATTACTATCTCTATTAGATTTAATAGAGGTAGAATAAAATTGTTGCTATAGGTTGGAAGTCAAAAATTTTATTTTATAGAGGTAGATTTCTACTGTCTCAAAAAATATAAAAATTTATCTATAAAATATTTTAGAGGCAAAGTTAGTTTTATCTCAATAATTGATTTTTTTTTAGCGACTCGCCACCCCCTTCCTCTAGAACTATTACTAACCTTCCTTTATAGAGATAGAGTTAAGACAGATTTTTTCTATCTCAATTTCTTATTGAAGGCAAAAAATTGACTTATAGAGAGAATTTTTTTACCTCTATAAGCCAAAACTATTGTAGTGAAGCTTGCTCATGGCTGCCTACTAGGTTGTTGAGATAGGATGTAAACAAGCCTATAGTGCATTACTGAATCTTTTGATGAATAGGATAAATTAGTTGGTGTCTTTATTCCTACATAAGCTATATCTTACAATTCATTCCTCCATTATTCTAATGCCTCTATGACCATTAAGTACCACACCATATGTCTATGGCTTTAGGTTCTATATGTCTGACTATGTTCTTGTTCTAATATAGACTTATGACATTATGATAATTTCTATATTGGACAGCTTGATCCTCAATTACATCTACGTATAATAAAATATTGTGTTCCCTATTAAGGATATGGTCCACGCTATCATTATTGATATGTGGGTTTGGCTATAAACATACTAAACTCCAGAATGTGGTAAGGGATAATTTGTAAGCTCATGCACCTAGTTCACAATTTTATCCTTGATAGTGTTTTGTGAGGTAGATTGCCCTTGTTGATTGATCAGTGTGATATAGCACATTTAGTTATCAATGCAAAATTATTATCTATCTCGATAATCTTATAGGTTTGATACCAACGTTATCCATAGTTATGAATAAATATTAAGTATCTAGACATATCCAATTCTCCTTATAGATAATACTCCGTCCACTTGGATAAACCTTCTAGAGCACTTGTGGACTCATTTTTGGCTTTATACCTGAATTGTGATCCAAATCTTACACTATCGCATAGTCATGGAAAAGAAAAGATCCATGCACTGATCCAATCAATATTTATAATTACATGTAAACAACTTTCATGGTATACGCTACTATAACATCACCATCCTTCCCATTTTTTCTTAAAGCCATGGTCCAAGAAAGATGGTCATAAAGGGACCATATTTAAGGGTATGCATTTTTTGTCTATTCCAATTTTGCCTATACTTGTTTGAGTTTGACCATGTTTGACTTCCATATTATAAATAGTTCAAATCACAAAGAGTTCTTTGCTAAATAACTAGTCCTAAATATCTTGAGTTTCTTGAACTTTTTTGAAGCATGAGTATCTTGTAAGCACTAAGCTCTAGATGGAAAAAAAAGAAGTAGAATGGTAGATAAATTCTGATATTCATGTGAGAGAGGACAACTTTAAGCTTCAAATAAAGTTATATTAGAATATTCAGATATCATTTTGAGAATAAGTTGAGAAAATATGAAGATATTTGTATTAAAATTTTTACTTCTTATTCTCTATATGCACTAATGGAGATGCTCATAGTTGAAAAGAATGGAAAATAGGATAGTTTTACTTGATCTTAGTCATCGGGATCATAGGGTTAATCTATATATGAGTACCATAAGTGTATGGTATGTATAGAATCGATAAGTTTGTTATATATCGTAGAAGTATATGATATATGTGATGAATGCATGCGAATTGATTGTAGACATTGCATCTAGACACCTCCAATGTATATGGATAAAAAATGTAGTGCTCAAAAAAGTTAGGTAGATCTTCTTTCATAGTTGATTAATACTGGATCTTAGATAATGCCTTCTCTTAGTATCACTTCTTTGAATAAGGAGGAACATTAGGTGGTTGATTAATTTGATTTAATACATCTCGTCAAGCTGAACAAAGGATGCTCCATGTAGAGCTTGGATTTGAGCATCCTAGATTGGCAAAAGAAAGTTCTTTAATAAATCAATCAGCTATTCGATTTATTTGAGAGTCTGCTTGCTCGCATTTTCTCTTCTTTCTCATCAAGCCTCTCTTTATCTATTTATGATGTTTTTCTCCTCTTTGAGATATATAGTAGGTTGCTAAACAACTAATTTGTTAAATGTATATCACTTAACCATAAGTTGTATGCTAATGAATATTATATTTTGAAAACTATATATTGATTTACTTAAAGATGTGTATTGAGTCGTTATTGGATATACATCAAAGAAGCTTATACTATGTATCAGAAAGTTATATATATCAATTAACAAGATCCTCTGAACATTATATATCAATTTGTCCGGAGGTATGTATTGGGTCACTAAATGATTAATATGCGGGGTGTGCATGGTCATTTACTTTACGTATATTGGTGAATACTATATTCTGAAAATAGTGTATCGATTTACTTGGAATTGTACATTATGTTAATGCGGGATACATATCCAAGAAGCTAAAAGTATATATCAATAAACCATCAAGTATATATTAGTCTCAAACTCTATGCCATATAATTCTAAGTCCTGTATTTGCAAAAGAATGCAAAGTTCTGTAATCTTTAAAATAGTCCTATCATTTTCATTTGAATTAAAAACCTCATGGATGAATGGAGAGAGACTTGATAAAGAAGAAAAGAGGATGCAGGCAGGCGAACAGCCCTAACCCTTCATATGCGAATTGTGGTTTTCTTTTTTATTTTTTCTAAAGTTATAAGATGGATATACTTTGTTGGTAAGAGAAGTTTACCTAAATATCGCTCTTGAGTTTCTATATTAAGATGCATGTTAAAGAGAGGTGATCCAAAAAAAAGAAACTCACTCCATATAATTCTCTTTGGTGTATGCATGAGAGAATTTTTGCTCCTACCCTCATCTTTCCTTTGTGTCCTCCGATCTCCCTCTTTCTGGCAACGGCCTGTACTACCTCTCTCTCTATTTTCATTGCTCCAGCATTTATCATTGACCATGTCCCCTCCGCCTTTACTTAAGCTAGCACCACTCGCTTCACTGATACTAGCACCACTCTTTCCCTCACCTCCTTGTCACCGAGGCTAGCTCCATGAACCTCGCCTTGTATTGACTCCTTCCTCTCAACCATTCCCTCCTATCCCTCCCTTCCTCTAACATCAAGCACATCGGCAACCCTCCCCCTGACCCCCACCTCCATGGCTTCTCTTATCTGAGCCTTCTACCTCTTTAGGCCACAAATTTTCTATTGGCTTCGGTATCATTGCACCCTCCTGCCCTCAACTTCTTCCTCGATTAGACCATCATTGAGATGCTATAGACCCGAACTACAATCAAGTTGGTAGACTATATTTAAGGAATAATTGAGAAATTCTATCTTACACCACGTGCACCATATGGTGATGCATCACACTAATCACCTGTGTTCATTCCTACGAGCCCCATTCATCATGGGCTTGTCTCGATGATTAGCCACAAGAACAAGCAAGTGTGATTAGCATGATGGTGATGCATGTGGTGTAAGATATAATTTCTTGAAATAATTTTCTATCACAAAATCTCATATATCGCGAGAAATTATTTGATAGGCACAATGCACTGACTTAGCAATGGATCAGATCTATGATATCTCACCACGTAGAGCCCATATTTTCATCTAATATGATAGATACACTCTAATAAAAAAGCAAAAAAAACTAAACAAACCATAGCTAGCATCTTGTTGTGACCAGAGCTGCTCTGATATCGATTGCCGTCGCGATATCACTTGCTCTGGCATGACCTCTTGGAAAGATTCCTTATGCGGAATACAGATCTTCCAAGTCTAGGATCGGTTCTCAAATCTAAAATCGGTACGCCGATGATGATGTCGATACAACAGAAAGAAAGAAGAAATAAAATAAGAAACATAATCAAATACGTAGATTAAGCCAAGGCTTACATCCACGGGGCATACAAGCTTTACTATGAGAAAAAAAAATTACAAGAAGAGATCACACCCTCAACCCTTGTACACCAATCTCTCTCTCTCAACAAGAAGCACTCCCTCACAAAGAAGCTCTCAAAGTAACTCAAAAAAATTTTCTGCCGCTCTACCTAATACTTTGCTCTGCCACCGACCCTCGATGCTCTGCCTATATCTGCTCTGTCGGCTGCACGTTCTCTGCTGAACATACCACTACCACATCGTCTCTGTCTACCCACAGGGCCTTTTAAAGGCCTCAATCCATGTCCAAACTATGTCTAAATCCAAGTTCAATGTGATCTAAAACTCCTTACAGCACCCAAACAACCTTCTGGCCCGTTGGATCTCACTCGGACGTGTTCCAGACCGTCAGATCGCATGACATGCACCAAAACCATCCAAGATATCCTGTACACTACGTAATATAACCGTAGACCGTGAGAAACTTCTGAAAAACTAAGTTTCTACTGCATGGACCGCACGTGGACCACGGTCTCACCTGGCGTGGTGGACCATGCCATGCATCGCATGCTGCGCCTGCGCTGGGTGCGTGCGGGTGCCTGGGCTGCACGCCCGCCTGTACCATGCTAGCTAGCGGGCCGAGCCCATGGCCTGCTACAGGCCTGGCTTCTTCTGTGGGCCGAGGGTGCCTTCCTGGGCTTCTCCATGCCATGGACTTCACTGTAGGCTCTCTGTGGGTCGAATTCAATGCATTTTTCTCAACACATCCTATATAGCTTGTGTCTTGACTCCTCCATCGCCCCTTCCACTCTCTTTGATCTCGTGACCCCAGAATCATAATTCGAGAGTATGATAGTGGTCATATAATTATAAGACTGGCCCTATAAGCATGCAAGACATTCCACCTATCAATAAATTCAATATAACCTAAAAATTATACAATTCATGTATAAGAGATAGTGAATATCAGAATAACTAAACCAAAATACCTATCATATATATTATAAACACCACCATAAGCTATACTACATAGTTTCTTCTTTTACATTTTACAATCAAAAAAATCTAGTGTTTAAGTTAATTATACATCATCTAGAAAATATATAATATGTATATACTGATCAAAGTAATTTTACTATCTATAAGAACTACTTTGTCTTTAATATTTTTTGAAAATGTTGATACTACACTAACCTCTAGTTCGTAGATCTAAAAAAGAATAGATGAAGATTATGTGCTTTAAAACTAAATAAGCAACAAGTATATTTTATAAAACTAATTTAAGTCACATTAATAATGCAATTCAATTATATCATATAAGATGTGATACATCTTTATAAGTAATTTTTAAAATATTTTCTATCAATAATATCCACATCAAAATTAAGTGTCATTTTTTCAATAATATTGATATAAAGAATCAATGAATCCAATATATGTTCAATATCATGATCATACTCATATTTATATATTCAAACTTGATTATCTAATTCTTTTAGATCTACAACCTGACTTCAGTGCATTTATATCTTTATAACTCAGGTATCACCATGATTACTCTCGTGAGGGGTTACAAATTTACAATGATATCTCCTATGGTAGGGATCACCATGATCATCTTTGTGGTGGTGTCACTCCATTATATCCCTCTTGTAGGATATTACTACAGTCGCTACCATGGCTCGGATAACTATATATCAAGTACGAACACATACATGGGCTAAGAGTCGAATGATATATATATATATATATATATATATATATATATATATATATATATATATATATATATATATATATATATATATATATATATATATATATAAAATTTAAGTATTTCTTTTCTTTCCTAATACCACTTTGAAACATATAATCAAATATGCAATGTTCATGATTTTATATGTCTGATTCAATCATAACTTATATCATCATCCAATTTAACTAATAAAATTGAAATCACCAATTAATTATCCATATTTATGTAGATCTCATATATGTTTAAATTTGAATTAATCATAACATTTTGTACCATTTTTAATGATAAGATAGTTTTTAATTAGTTTTGATTAATTAATATAAAATATAAATGTTATCTTGCCTCGTAGATGCCAACTAGTGTGGCAATCTAAGCACTCCTCTATGGTTTCTTAGAATCTAACAATCTAAAATCATATACATATATCCAAGGATTCAGGTTCCAGTGAGACGTCACATGGGACATCGAGACAGGGTACCATCCCATATGTCAAGACAGACCATCTCGCTAGCGTCCCAGCATCTCAATCAAGATGCCTTAAGACATCCTCTGTCTTAAGTAGGGATAAAGTAGTATGGATATTATCCATTCGAATCCATTTTCGTATCCAATCAATTTACATATGGATAAAAATTTTAAGATCTGACTAATGTTCATATTTGTATCTATATCTGTCAAAGAAAAATAGATATGAATATGGATAAACAACTATCCGATCTGTATCCGAATATCCGAATCTATATATAATCTTATATAATTATATATATCATTTATTATTATTTTTAAAAAAATATACAACATATAAATATATTATTAACTTGATTTATCATATATTTAGTAATATCTTTGATTCTGTAGTTATAAAATTTAATTATCTAAATTATATCCATATTTTCAGTATCCAAATTATATTCATATTCGTATAAAATAAATATAGATATAAATTTTTTCATCTGAATAATATCCGTATCTGTATTTGTATTCGTCAGATAAAATAAATATAGATACAGATATGCTAGTATCCGATCCATATCCGATCTAGTTTCAGCCATAGTTCTAAGTGTCGGGACAAAGTGGAATGATGGTATAGAGAACTTTGGTTTGATGTAAATGGCACACCACAAAGGGCTGCACTGATATGTTTATATATAGAAATCAGATTATACTTGGGGCTTGATCTATAGCCTAAATTTATGGGATTATAATTGGTTACAAATGTAAATCCCAAGATTATAGCTATGGTTATAATAATTATAACATAAATACAATCAGTTACAGCTATAGTTAATACACAACATAAATACATCTGTTGCACATAAATCCCAATATTATAGCTGTTAGTTAATGATTAATTTAAATTCAAATGTTCTACGTCAATTTGAATTCAAATTATTTTTTGAATTCAAATTATCATTAGATTTCTCTATACGCCCCCACAAGATTGGTGAGCCATCAAGGATGTCAAGCTTGGTTATTAAGTAGGTGAAGCATTGTCTGGATAATGCCTTAGTCAAATCATCAGCTAGCCGATCTTTGGTGGAGATATGAGATACTACAACTTATCCTGTTTGAACTAAATCATGAACAAAGTGATAATCGACTATGATACGCTTTATTCTCGAGTGAAAGACTGGATTGGCAAGACAAGTAGGTTGCACCTGCATTATCATAAAATATGGTAGGAGTCTTTGTAGGAAAAATGTGAAGTTCAGTAAGTAGATTTTTTATCCAACTAAGTTCAGCTACATAATTAACAAGAGTCTTGTAATCAGCTTCTGTGGAAGATCTGGCTATAGATCTTTGCTTCTTAGAACATCAAGACACAAGGTTGCCACCATAGTAAACAAGATAAGCACTAGTGGAGGCTCGATCATCGATATTACCAACCTAATCAGAATCAGTGAATGCATGAAGTTCAGGGGATGCTCCATGTTTGAAGAAGAGACCATGATAAAGAGTGGCCTTTAGGTATCGAAGAACTCATTTGAGACAAGACCAATGGGTCTCGGTTGGAGCATACATAAATTGAGACAAGCGATTGACAGCAAAGGCCACGTCAGATCATATAAGAGAGAGATATTGAAGTGCTTCAACTAATTTGCGATAGTCACTAGGATCAGTTAAGGCAGAGCCATCATAAAGCTGAAGTGAAACTAAAGTAAAAAGAGGAGTGCAAACTTCCTTTTCACCTGCCATATGAAACTTTTTCAAGAGTTCACGAATGTATTTCTATTGGAAGAAAAATATACCCTTATTTGTAGAAATGACTTCAACACTCAGAAAGTAAGGAAGTGCACCAAGATCTTTAATAGAGAGCGCATTGCAAGCTGCTGTAAGAAATCATTAATTGTAATGATATTATTTTCAATAACTAAAAGATCATCAACATACACCAAAAAAAAAATTAAGATTTGGTCTTGAGAGAAGATGAAGAGAGAGATGTTTGCAGTGCTATTTAAGAAGCCATACTGAAGGAGAAAAGATTGAGCTCCTGGTACCAAGCTTGAGGGGCCTGTTTAAGCCCATATATTGCTTTTCCTAGCCTGCAAATATAAGTAGGTCGAGATTCATCCATAAAACTTGGAGGTTGGTGCATGTAGACTTCATCAGTTAAGATCCTTTGGAGAAATGCATTGTTGACATCAAGTTGGATAATAGGCCAACTGTGGTGGAGAGCAATGCATAAGACAAGTCTTATAGTGATGGATTTGATCACAGGATTGTAGGTTTTTTTTATAATCCAAGCCAGGATGTTGGTGAAAGCCCTTTGCCATAAGTCGAGCTTTGTATCACTCGATGGAGCCATCGAGATAATATTTGATTCAAAAAACCCACTTGCATCCAACAAGATTTCGAGAGGAAGAAGGGGGAACAAGCTCCCACATGTGATTGTGAATAAGTGCATTGAACTCCTCAGGTAGAGCAATATGCCATTTTAGATCTTTCATGGCTTGGGACACACATGTAGGCTCAAGAGGAGGTGGTAGTGGATGTTTTGTAGCAGTGCAGAGATGCTTGGGCTTATGGATATTATGCATTGATCTGGTAACCATGCTATGAGTTTGTATAGCAATTGGTGCAGTTTGAAAGGTCGAGGGGATAGATATCAGAATAGTGGTGGGTTCAGTGGGTAAGGATGGGGGGTAGATACTGGAGCAGTGGTGGGTTCAATGGACAAGGATGGAGAGGGGATAGGTGCAGAGTTGGCATCACCCATAGAAGAAGGGACCGAAACCTGATAAAATAAATTGCTATAATATTAGCATCAGATGAGTACCATTGAGAATAACTAATTGATGAGTGCAATTTTGAAAAAGAAAATACTATTTCTTTAAAACAGACATGTTGTGACAAAAATATTTTACAAGTCGAAGGATCATAATACTTATATGCACTTTGATTGTTAGAGTACCCAATGAACATATAAGGTTGGGACTTTGTTTCAAGTTTATGGTGATTATAAGGTTTAAGCGACGGATAACACAAACAATCACAAACAATCAAATTTTCTAAGTTTGGTGCTTTGTGAAAGAGTGCTTGAAAAGGAGAAACCATATTTAGTAGAGGTGTAGGCATCCGATTAATGAGATAGATGGTTGTTTGGAATGCAAAAGTCCAAAAAGTGAGGGGCAATTGGGCTTAGTGAAGAAGGGTTAAACCAGCATCGACAATGTGCCAATGATGTCTTTCGGTTGTGCCATTATGCTGAGGAGTGCATGGTGTTGTAATAAGATGTTGAATACTCTGAGACGTAAGGAAAGGGGTTAGTTTGCAAAATTCACCACCACAATCAGAGTAGAGTGAATAGAGGTGCTAAAAGCCTTCTCAACTAATGCTTTGAATTGTGTGAAAATAGAAAATATATTTGATTTATTTTTCATGGGATAAAGCCACACATACTTTGTGTAATGATCAATAAAAATTATGTAATAATAAAAGCCATCAATAGAAGAAAATCGAGCAGATCTCCAAATATCAGAATAAATTAATTCAAGAGGTCTAGTAGTACTAAGAGTGGAGTAGCAAAAGAAAGCTTGTGGCTTTTATTACATCTGCAAATGTTGATCCAAAGATTGATTTTGATGATGACAAAGAGTTTTGAATATAAGTTATAAGTAATTCAAATTTAAAGAGTTTTAATGAGAATTAAATCATTTTCAGAAAGTAAGTCTAGCCTAAAAATTAATTTGAAAAAAAAATATTAAAAAATAGCATTTGGCACGCTTGGCATGCCAGCTGAGTCGATCCAGTGAAAATCTGAGCCAATCTAGTCTGAGAAAGAATAAAAAATAAAAAATAATATTTTCAATCTAATGCCACTGAGCTGATCCAGTTCAAGATTGAGTTGATCCAGTAAGAAATTGAGCCGACTCAAAGAAAACTGAGCCGACCCAGTAATATGTAATGGCTAGTTTTCTATTTTATAACTTTTTATCCTTATTACCTCACAACAGCTACTTCAGCCCTTGCAACGGTTAGAACACTTTTTCCAACCTCCATCAAGCCTATTTAAAGGTAGAGAATCAAAGAAAAAAGAAAGAAAGAAGATTAAAAGAAAAAATCATTCAAATTTGAGAGCTTCATTGAATTTTCAAGAAAAAGAGAGAAAAGAGAGAGATTCAAGCACAGATTTCAGTGGCTTTCAAGAGCAGATTTCTCCAACATCTCAAGCATCATCTCAAGCATCAAAGAAGAAAAATTCAAGCTTCAAAGATCAACCTTGCAATATCTTCATCAAGCTTAAAAGAGTTTTCTTTTTGTTTTCATTTTGTGCTGCAATTTTGTTTTATATTTTTATTTCTTTACAAGTTTCTTTTGGAGAAAAAAACTTAAGATTGATTGTTAGCCCCAAAAAAATAATCATTGTATAGTTGTGGTGAGTGAGCCAAGGTTAAAATCAATTGGATTGATAGTGAGCTCGAAAAACTATCGGTGTAGGATTGTGGTTGATGAGCTCGAAAAAATAATTAAATTTATTTGTGAGTCCGAAAAAATAAACACACTGTAGTCAAAGGATTATAGTAAAATTTTCAAAGAGAGCTTGGAGAGTGGATATAGGAGTACGTTGCTCTGAACCACTATAGATTTTATGTATTTATATTGTGCTTGCTCTCTTGCCTTAGTTTTTTACTTTACTTATTTTTATTTCTTGCATAGCAACTTATATACTTTATTTCAGCTGCTATATATTATAATCACTATATAATCACTTAATTTAAAAGCACATTTATTTAGAGCTTTAATTTGACTTAAAATTTTATAAAATATCCAATTCATCCCTCCCTCTTGGGTAGCCATACCTGGGCAACAATTGGTATCAGAGCATATGAGTCTATTTTTGATATATTCATAAGGTTTATGAATATTATTAATATTTTGAATGGTCTTGAAAAAAATTATACTAATCTTGAATTTGTATGCAAGGTTTTGAGGTCTTTACCAAAAGAATGGAAAGCAAAGGTGACGACAATTCAAAAAGCTAAAGATCTCATCAAGCTATCCCTAGAAGAGCTTATTGGTTCACTCATGACACATGAGTTGAGCATGACACAAAAAGAAGAAGAAAATGAGCCTAAAAGAAAGATCGTTGCTCTCAAGTCATCGATCATTAAAGAAAGTTCAAGTGATTCTATCGAGAATATGGAAGATGACGAAGAAATGATGGTGATTACAAAAAGGTTCATGAGATTCATGAGAAAGAAGAAAAATTTTGAATCAAGAAGAGAAAAAGAAGAAAAGAGTCAACGTAGAAAATATAAAAAGGACTATCTCTTACTGAAAAAAGCTCAAAGAAATTAAGAAAGAAAGCTATATTGACTAATTGGAGTAGTAGTGAGAGCTCAAATTCAGAAGAAGAGTCATCCTTATATTAAGAAGAGACAAACATATATTTGATGGCTCACAATAAAGAGATAAACACAATTCAAGCTAATGATTTTACATTTGATGAATTATTTGATGTCTTCAATGATTCAATGGATGAGTTTAAAAAATTAAGGGTGAAAAATAAAAAACTTAAAAGATCCAATCTTTTTTTAGATAATGAAAAAAAGTAAATTATCAACAGAAAAAGAAGATATCTTAAATGAAAAGAATACTTTAGTTAAAAAAAATGATATTTTTTAAATATGAAAATTCTTTAGTTGAAGAAAATAAAAAGTTGAAAGAAGAATGTGAAAAATTAGTAAAAAAAAAAAATCTCTTTTGGAAGAAAATGCTAAACTAAGGAAAGAGATTGAAATATTGAAGCCTATTGCTGAAAAATTTATATTTAGTTTTCAATCAATAATAAAAAGTCAAAAGTTTATTTTTTACAAAATTGAAATTAGTTTAAACTCTTTGAGAAAATAGAAAATGATCAAAAATATATTTTCAAAAGCTTCATTTGAAAATCATTCCATTAAATACTTTAAATGTAACCAAAGTGGTCATAAAATTTTAGAATATAACATTAATAGAATTGGCCATACATTAGTCAAACAAATTTGGGTTTTAAAAGAAACTATAAGTTCTAACCTCTATGGATCCAAAATAGTTTGGGTATCAAAAGTTGAAAAATAATTTTGCAGGTTGACCAAGCATCTAATTAAATAAAAAGAGCTAATTCTTATGGATGGATGGCTTGAATTTGAGATAATGAATGATGATGTTTGGTAAAAGCTAAACCTTCTTTACATCATACCATCATTAATTATTGATTGATTTTGATGATTTATCAATATGTGTAATGATCTTATTATATGAATTAAATATTTTAAATATATTACTTATTTGCATATTATCTTAATATTTTATATCATGTCCTTTTGATTATTAATCATTTAAGAAATCTAAGATAAGCTTGATTGTATAAGGATATTTTTGATTGCAAAAATTTATAAAGTTTGTCAATCCCTAAATAAGATGCTTAACTATTGAAATTATATTTTTTTAAAAATAATTTTGTTTGTAAAAGAAAGGGGCAAAAAATTTGATAAATGGTGAAATCAAATCAAGTTACATTAAAATCTTGTCATATTGTGATATCTTTCATAATAAAATATCAATTTGAATATGAGATACAAAATTCAATAAGAATAAGAATTAATTTAGTTGTGTCAAGAGTAAGCAAAAAATAAAACTAAGAAATTTGGCATATAGCAAGGGGGAGCAAATTTTGAATAAGAATTGAACTCAACTGTTTATGATATTAAGGGGGAGTTTAATGTTTTTGGATTGTTAAAGAAAAAATTCATTCTCTTGATCTTATTGATTATTTCGTTTGAGTTATTCTTTTTGATGATGTCAAAAAAGGGGAGAGATGGTGAGTATATGCTTAAGCTTAAATTTAAATAAAATATGTTTGTATTATTTAGTAATTTTATACTTTATAAATATATATTTTTTTTAGAAATCTATTATATATTATTTTGTATATACTCAAAAATTTTGTCATCATTAAAAAAAGAGAGATTGGTGATCCAAAAATTGATTTTGATGATGACAGAGTTTTGAATATAAGTTATGAGTAATTCAAATTTAAAGAGTTTTAGTAAGGATTAAATTATTTTTAGAAGATAAGTTTAGTCTAAAAATTAATTTGAAAAAGAAAAACAGAAATATAGTATTTGGCATGCTTGGTACGCCAGCTGAGTCGATCCAGTGAAATCTGAGCCAGCCCAATCTAAGAAAGAATAAAAGATAGAAAGCAATATTTTTAGCCTAATGCCACTGAGCTGATCCAGCTCAAGACTGAGCCGATCTAGTGAGAAACTGAGCCGACTTAGAAAAAATTGAGCTGACCCAGTAAGCTGTAACAGCTAGTTTTCTATTTTACAGCTTTTTATCCCTATTACCTCACAACAGCTACTTCAGCCCTTGCAATGGTTAGAACACTTTTTCCAACCTCCATCAAGCCTATTTAAAGGTAGAGAATCAAAGAAAAAAGAAAGAAAATTAAAAGAAAAAATCATTCAAATTTGAGAGCTTCATTGAATATCCAAGAAAAAGAGAGAAAAGAGAGAGATTCAAGCACATATTTCAGTGGCTTTCAAGAGCAGATTTCTCCAATATCTCAAGCATCATTTCAAGCATCAAAAAAAAAAAGTTCAAGCTTCAAAGATCAACCTTGCAATATCTTCATCGAGCTTAAAAGAGTTTTCTTTTTGTTTGCATTTTGTGCTGAAATTCTGTTTTATATTTTTGTTTCTTTACAAGTTTCTTTTGGAGAAAGAAACTTGGGATTGATTGTTAGTCCGAAAAAATAATTATTGTATAGTTGTGGTGTGTGAGCAAAGATTAAAATCAATTGGATTGATAGTGAGCTCGAAAAACTATCGGTGTAGGATTGTGGTTGGTGAGCTTGAAAAAATTAATTAGGTTTGTTTGTGAGCTCGAAAAAATAAATACACTGTAGTTAAGAGATTATAGTAAAATTTTCAAGGAGAGCTTGGAGAGTAGACATAAGAGCAGATTACTTCGAACCACTATAAATCTTGTGTGTTTGTATTGTACTTACTCTCTTGCCTTAGTTTCTTACTTTACTTGTTTTTATTTCTTACATAGCAACTTATATACTTTATTTCAGTTGCTATATATTATAATTATTACATAATCACTTAAGTTAGAAGTACATATTTATTTAAAGCTTTAATTTGACTTAAAATTTTATAAAATACTCAATTCACCTCTCTCTCTTGGGTAGCCATATCTGGGCAACAGCAAGAATCACAAATAAGATCTCTAGAAGAAGAAGAATATGACAATGAAAACTGCTTGAGAGTGTGGTAGAGAATGCGACTGGATGGATGACCTAAGCAACTGTGCCAATCTGCAAGTGGAGCTTTAATAGCATGAAAGGTTTGGGGTAACACTTGAGGCTTGGGTGTGTTTGTGAGTTAATAAACACCATCAGTGCAGAGCCCTTCCAGAAGTTTCACCCCCCATATTTAGGTCCTAAATCTTAAAATGATTAGGATAAAATGATAATTTGACCAAGGGTCACACACACTCCTATAAGTGAGAAGAGGGAGTGAGAGAGAGTAGGGACGACAGTTGTGCAAATAATACTTATTTAGCATATCTATAAAGTTTGGGATTTAAAAGAAAACTATTCGAATTTTAAATTTATCTCTAAAAAACTCCGGATCTTTAGATTGTCTTGGCCTCTATGTTAACCAATGAGGCACAATTCAACTATAGTTATAAATTGATCGATCATATATTTATACCATTTAAACTCTTATATATATAAATATTAAGATAAAATGCTAGCCACCATCAAAGCTTCCCCATTCTACCACCTCTCCAAGCATCCCAACCGATTGACTCCTGGATGGAAAAATAGATGAAAAATTCAAAAAAAATATAGGCAAAATCAATGAAGGAAAGATGAAAAAAATTAAAAGATTAGGCCTTTTCTCACATAGATTGATCATTTTTTTTCTTTTTGCTTTTTTTTTTCTCCTTATTTCATTCTCTTTTTTATGGAGATATGTGAGGAAGGAGAGCACCTAAGACAGATCGAAGGGGTCTTTTGGTTTCTGCTTGGGATTTTTGTGTGAGCATATATTATATTATATTAGTTGTGGCGGTGTGAGTTGGTTTCGATAATTGATTTAACTATATGTCCATCAAAATCTTTCGATGCGGAAAAAATTATTGGTTAGAATAGTTTTATCACGTGTATCTTACACCATCTAATAATAAGCTAGCACATCATCCAAAACATAATATTTTTATTTAAAATAATAAAAATAATTTTTTTATTTAAATTTTTTAATTATATATAATAATATATTTTTTTATTTTTTAAAAAATATATTAATTTGTTATTGGATGGCATAAGATATACATCGTAGGATTGGTGGTACCAGATATATGCGGTAGAACTATTCTAATCTCCTAATGCAGTGTGCAACTTCGTGACATGGTCCAGGCGGCAGGATGTTACAGAGTCGATCTATGGCTGAGCTGTCGGACCGGGTGTGCTCAATAATTTCTCCGCGCACATCCTCATCTCTGCTTCTCGATGTGGCCTTCAGCCACCTCTGCTCTCCGCGTCCTGCGCTTCCGCCCTCCCCCACCACCGCCTCCTATCTCTCGCTCTTCTTGTTCTTCTTATCCCAACCTTATTACAACCTTATTCCCGTCGACTCTTCCCTTGTATCCTCGCCGCCTTCTTCGCATGGCGAACCCTAATCCCAAGCCCACCGCTCCCAATCTCTCCTCGTCCTCCAAACCCTTCTCTGCTGCCTCCATCTCCGCTTCCTCGACCTCCAGAAGAAGGTAGGCGCGAGGTACTGCCTCGTTGCCCCAACTTCTGTTCTCTGATTTAAATCCGTTCGGTGGTCTCAGTTGAGTTTCTTGTTTCTTTGCAGCGGGAGAGGGAGAGGGAGAGGGAGGGATTCCGGCTTCAGAGAGGACCGGCACCGCGGGAGAGGAGGTGGGGCGGATGGGGATAGCAATCGCATTGATGCTCTTGGTCGGCTTATGTAATCTACTCGCTTCTTGTCTTTTTTCTCTTGTTTTCTGCTTCAGTCATTTTATTTGCTTCTTTAATTTCTTAAAGTTTGGTTTTTGATAAGTATATTGGTTTCTGTCGAACTCTAAATGAGATTTAGAGTAGTTTAGGATGGGGAACTGAATGGTAGGAGGCATTATAATGCATGAACTCTCTGGATGATTATTATTTTCCCAAATCCAAGGTAAATTAATTCTGGTCAATATCTTTTAAACTACAACTCTGGTTGAATGGCTCTATTTTCGATTATTGAACCAATAATTATTCACAATGCTATTCGATATCTGGACACTTTGAATGAATTTCTCAAGAATAAGAGATGGTAAAACCTGGTTTTGGGTTTACTATTTTCCAGAGAGCTAGTTCAAAGAAAGCTTTTCTGTTCAACTATTGGTGCAAAACTAGACAGACTATGGCAAATGCTTAATGGATACTTATTTTGATCGAACAATTACAGGACACGGATATTGCGCCATATGGCTTCTGAGTTGAACCTGGATATAAGAAGTGATGGGTATGTCCGAGTCCGTGATTTATTAAAGTTGAACATGACAACTTATGCAAAAGTTCCATTAAGATCACATACTATTGAAGAAGTTAAAGAGGTCAGTTCTGTGTTGCCTCCTATCTGATAATTGTTTCTAAATGCTACAGTATCTTGTCAGCTGCATTAAACAGAATTTCCTTTCAGTGGAATCTAAAAATGTGATTTGGTGCATGATTATGCTAAATATCTCTATTGAATTCAATATCTATGTAACAGAATATGTACCACTGTTTAACAGAATATGTACCACTGTTTGATCTTTGTATAGTATTATTGGCTTACATCTGATTATCCTTGGATTTCCAGGTACATGCCACCAAGTTTAACATCCTCTATCTGTAAGGAATTGCTTCATCCATATTTGGATAGTCATCCTCATCTCTTCATTCCGAGGATAAAAAGCAAACATGAATATTAATTCATGATTTAAAATTTGTATAGTGTGAATTACTTAAAAACAATAAATTAACCCTTAATTAAGATTTTTTTTTTTCTAATTATGGTTGAAACTATGCAAGTATTTTGTTGATATTGTCATATAACTTTTGTATGGGAAGGTGGTTGTCTCTTTAGACAAAGCTACATTATGTTATGTATGCATATACATATGTATTGGTGCAAGTATATGTTGTTTGCGATTCTTAAATATTTAAACCTCAGAGTGTTCAACATCAAACTCTGTAAAAGATGCCTATTGATTCAAAATCATCAATCCTTGGTTTGAGGTACTATGATAGCCTTGTTTTGGAGACTCTTTGCTGACAAAATTCAAGCATGACTATAATTTTTATTTTATTTTTCATCGATGGATAGTTGACAAATCACTGAATTAAACCATACAATTAGTTGCTTTGTTGGTTTAGAGTATTGCTTATAGAATGGACATGTTGGACCGAGAATTAAAATACAAAATGCATAAAATAATCTCTACAAATTGCTATTGTCTAATCGTGTATCATTTTCTATTCTTTCATCTAATTAGATGTTTTCTTGTTTAAGTTGCAAATTAGATTTAAACTCTTGGTGGAATGTACTTCTGTTACGTATCAACGGCAGGGAATATCTGCTGCTGTTTCTTCAGATATTTTGTTCATCACAACAATAAATTATTAGTTATTTGAGACCTTTCATTATATTCTATTAATAAGCAGCAGCTTTCTCCTCCATGATTTTTCTTTAACAAATTGTTTATGGTTGCCTACTACACTTTCAGGCAGTGAAGAGGGATAATAAGCAAAGATTTAGCCTCTTGGAAGACAATGGGGAGCTTTTGATTCGTGCAAATCAAGGCCACACAATAGCGGTGGATTTTCTTCTCTAATTAAGCGGCTGCCATTTTTTTTAATGATGGAAACTCATAGAACTCCCTTTATTAGTAAAATTGGAGCTCTTCTTGTGGTCCTTTTTATCTTTGTATGCAGATATTTTAAAACTGATGCGGATCATCCTTTTATTTCATCGTATATTATATCTAAGACAATGATCATCATTCTTTTCTCTAGAGTATGAAATTTAGCTGAGACAAATGGATGCTACAGAGATATTGATATTACTGCATGTGCGTAGTAGCTAAATAATTTTTAGAAATTTTAACATTCATAAAAGTTAACAAAGGAATTTACAAGTTATGCATTTCAAGTTCCTCTTTGAGACATCTATATGGATATTTTGAGTTCTGTGCACATTTTGTGGAAATGAAAACATTAGGATTTGGATCTTGTTAGAAATGTCCAACCTTTCTGCATTCACCTCAAAGTTTGTTTTTCTCATGCCGACCCTGCACATAGCATTGGCTGAAACTCCTGTTCTATATCTTTTGGATCCTAACTTCTTCCAAGAGGCGGGATAACCTAGAAGATTATATGTACATCATCCAAAGAATGGCCTGAGGGCAGAGAGTTTTGCTTGGAAGATCTGTCTGCATATTTGATTTTTATTTCAAATGGAAATTAAAAGCTAATAATGTATTGAAGTTCATTATAGGCAGGGGCTGCTTTCCAGTTACACATGTTAATTTAGGATTTTGCACGTTTTTGGATAGGTAAGAGTGAGGATTTTTTTTTTTTAATTTTATTTATTTTATTTTTTTTTGAGTTTGTGCAATAAAATGTTCTAAGAGTGAGTAGAGTCAGTAGACTAGAGAAAGGATGGATGAATATGGGAATTTGTGTGATGCATGCAAGCAAAAAGCTAATATAGATATGTAAATATGTAAATCATCATGACATTGATTTCTTATTTTTAGACAGCCCAAACATGGAGTAACCTTATGGTAATTCCTTGGCCAATTCCACAGACTAAGTCAGCATGCACATAGACTCTTTTTTTTTTCCCTCTGCTTCAGTAGTAGTTAGACGTCTGTATTTTCTTTTAGTTTTTGGAGCCTGTTATTGCTTTTGTTATTTCTAGTGGATTTTGAAGGCTAGGAAAGTTTAGCATCCGAGATCAACTGTAAGCTAAGGCTCGGTTAGAAAATTTGTGGTCATTAAGATTTTCTTTAGAAAATAATTTGATGGCTTTCTATGGCCACACCATTCTATGTGTGCTTTTTTTTGGCAAACAGGTGATGTGAATATCTGGTGAAGATTTTCAATTGATACACAATTGCTTGGATGCATTTGAAAGCTTGAACTTAGGCTCTGTGTTAAGTAAATACATGAAGATATCTTATTTCGATGTCTTGTTTCTTTCTTAGATAAAGGGTCTAGGGGTGTTCTATTTGATGAGTCTTATCCAGCAAATGTTTCATTGTTCCTTTCACCATAAAATGAGAAGAAGAAGAGTATAATCGGTTCTGTTGATGAATAATAAATATTACTATCTGCCCATCCATTTTTTTTCTTTGTGTCAAACTCTTTGATTGTGCTTGTGGAATCTCATAAATCATGGAACAATCACTGTTGGGAGTGTATAATTGTTTCCCCTTCCTGATTTTCTCGACAAATATCTGAATAAGTTCTCGGGTTTTGTTTTTGCATGAAGGATATGCTCAAAGTGTGGTTGTTCCAGCCTTGGAAGGCTGCCAGATGGGTATTGGCGTTGGAAGCCTGGTGGCTGAGCTTGTCCCAGTCGCCCATGGTATCAAGATGGGAGTTGTGTGGCTGTCTGCCGCAACTGTTGTGGGAGTGTTGGGATAAGGCTTGGACGATGAATATCGCCTTGGTGGTTGAATCTCACTCAGGGTGGATCTTTCACCAAGGCTATGGCTATGGAGCTGTTGACAAAGGCCCATCATGCTGGAGTAGCAGTGCACTTGGATCTCATGAGTGCGCTCGGATCTTACAAGCCTGCTCGTTTCCAGTATCCATGTTGGGTCACAAAATACTACGGTGTGGCAGCCCTTTGTCTGTAGGAGTTTATGGATAGTTTGTTTTGGTTGCAGATATATTGGCCCTGACCATGTTGCCTGTCCTCTCCTGGGGGATCAGGTTAGCAAGGTGATTACTCCTAAGAATATCCAATCAGATGATCAGAATCTGGTGGGCTATCCTCTGCTCCCACCAGTGTTGGCGACTGCATTGTCAGGGCCATGGTAAGAGACACTAGTCCATCGGCCATGGTTGCTGGCAATGCCTATCCATGTGTGATGAGCCAAGGGCTCACGATGAAGAAGCGCTAGTTTGTTGGTAAGCTGGAGTCTGGGGATGTGCAGGGGTCCTCACCAGCAATTGGGGAGAACCCTAATGGAAGTTGAGTGAGTCATGCATAATGCGGCTGTAGATAAAGTGCAGGCAGCCCTTCTTGGTTGCCCATCCACCACTTTTGTTAATTCAGAGTAGATTGAATGATCTGCTGATGACATGCTTGCCCTTGCTTCCAGTCAGGTTCATGGTTTTGTATTGTGCAACAGAATCCTGCTGACTAGAGATTGTCGGTGTCCTAGGCTGAGCGGGCCCCTCAGGGCCCTCTTTGTAACCCTCTCCTCTACCTTGCTGCAGCCACCAGGTGTATTCCACAGTGTGGACTTGTTGCATTGATGTTGTTGCATGATCACTGTTGGACATTGCATGGTTTTTGCATGAGTTTGGTTTCTGTGTTTTTTGTGCATTTTGGTTGGCTCAATTGGCATTTCATGCCTTCTTTTGTTAGTCTATGTAATCTGGCTTTACAACCATAGTATATGCTAATCTCCAATATTGGCTGTTGAGTGGTATCATTTACTACTGTCACACATAAATAAAGCACATATTACTTACCAAAAGAATTATTTCACATCCCCACTTATCATGGGTTCAATTTTTCAATTTCAATCTACATTGTCATGCTAGTGAAACTAAGCATTTGATGCAAAGACTGCAATGTAGGTGTGAAATCAAGCCTAGCATGTGGTTATGAATATGTCTGAGGAATAAGATCAAATAATACAAGGCTGTTCAATTGGCTACTTGCCAATTGCAATTCATAGGCAACCCTTTGTTTAGCTTTGTTGCGTGTGATATGTATTTGTACCATATGAGAGAGCAAACCAGAAAAGTCCATTATACAATTTTCTTGAGTGAGTTATAAAAAAGGAAAACTGTGAACTTTTGATAGTTTTTATTTCAAAGTGAAAGTTAGACTAATTGTAAGAACAAAACTATTATGATAGTTTAGGACCTAAGAACTTGCCAAATTAGAAAGCTAATAGTGATAATGCAATTTGTGCACTGCACTTGGTAGTAAAAACTTATAGTCTGGATGCCTAGATATAAATATGAAATCATATTGTATCAATAGCAGATGGAGACCAAAATAAGATCCTCCCAGAGTTGTTGCTATGAAATTTTTTAATGAGAGTGGTCCTCTTATTGAAATCTTTTATAAAAATGGATAAAATGATAGACGAAGACATGTCAGATTGTTTAAGAATGGTGTAGATGAAGCGATGAGCTTTTCAAAGACTGTTATGTTACCAATGCATGCCTTAAGGGAAAATTTGATTTGCTAATAAGCTCCATAAAATTGTGTTGATTGTTTAAGAGTGGTGTAGATGAAGTGGTGAGGTTTTCAAAGAGTGTTATGTAACCAATGCATGCCTTAAGGGAAGATTTGATTTGCTAAAAAGCTCCATAAAATTGTGTTGTTAAGAATGTTGGGCAATAGAGTGGGCAGGAGAACAAGATGAATGTGAAATGATAGGTTTAAGAATAAGTCTAATAGAGGAGGCATACAACAAGATGGATGTTGTTAAGATGAAAATGTTATGTTGAACAAGTAGATAGAGAAGGCATGTAAGTTGCTCCATTTGAGGACACAATGCTGGAGAAGCCCTTGAGATGGTTCAGTTATGCACCCAATGAAGAATTCAGCATTGTTGGTAAGGAGAGGTGATCAAGTTATTTCTGAAAGGTTAATTAAAAGAGGGGATTGCATACGCTTACCTATTACATGGATGGAAGTTGCAGAAAAAAAGATTGTTTGGAAAATATTGCAGTAACATTGGAGGTAGTCTCTATTGGATGATGGACTTATATAGTAAGTAAGTGATTGATAATCAATTGTTAAAATATTTTCTACTTGCATAGTGTATTCTAAGATTTTATTTTTATATTTTTATTTTTATTTTTTGGTGAACCTACTGCTTTAGGATTATTTTATTGTAAAACCTGTCCAACGCCTACGCCTACTCATGCATCAGTTGCTTATACTTTTTATAGTGCTCTTTTTTTTTTTGCAGTTATTCTTAATATATTTTGATCAGTGATTTGCATTCCCCCTCTTTGCAGACTATTAGCTCAGAAAGCTTACTAAGGCCCATCCTATCTGCTGATGAAATACCAGGTAAAGTGCTACACAAACAATGTCGTGACTAGGTTTCCATCTTTTGAAGCATTTGAAATATTTTTCAGAAAAAAAAAATAATGTATGATACAGTTTGTGTGCATGGAACTTATAAGAAGAACTTGGAATCGATCTTGAAGTCTGGGCTTAATCGCATGACAAGGTTACATATACACTTCTCAAGTGGCTTACCTACAGATGGTGGAGTAATTAGTGGTATGTTTTATAAGATACTCAATTTGAGCCCTCTAAAAGTAACGCCAAATGGGGTGTATGACAAAACACACTTCACAAATGGTGCATGTTTGTCATCAAGCCCTATTTTTGCAGTATCCCTTTTATTTATAACATGCTTTCCTGCATGTATTTTATTACTAGTTTATGAAATTATAGTTGTCAATTCAATATTTGGCTTGTAAAATTGGGCTTCAGATATCTTGTTTTTAAGGGGTTACTTTCAAGCTATAGAACCTCATAAGACTATAAGATACATATTTTAGTGCTTTAAGCTACATTGAGACTTTTTCTAAGCTAATAGAATTATGCTCCTCTAACTCTAGAAAATTGTCAATATGAATTATTGAGTTGTTCACCTATTTTATTTATATGTCCATTTTTTGGATTCAATCAAAGGAAATGCAATAGTTCTTGGGTTTGCTCTTGTCTTCCAACTTTTAGCTTTACCTGTAATTATTTCTTAAATGTTTTAAAACTTCTACAAAGTTTAGCAAAGTAGTTTGCTTTAGTTTTAGCTGAAACATTGAGAAGTTTATTGTTACTGTTTGAATGACTGGCCATCTTACTGATGAGGATCAAGGATTCCGCACTTATTTTAGGTGGAGGCGTCGTAATTTAGGAATTATAGGATTTTGAATATTTGAGAGATTTTATCTCGTTTTCATATTTAGAGAAAATCTTGTTTTCATCTTAGAGAGATTTTATCCTGTTTTCATCTTATTTGAAAAATTTTAGTTCGTTTCCATATCGAAAGAAAATTTTGTTTCCATCTTAGAGAGATTTTATCTTGTTTCCATCTTATTTGAGAGATTTTATCTTGTTTCTATATCGAGAAATATGATTATCACTTTTATTAAGATGTGATTTCATTTCTATCTTATTTGAGGATCTATTTAAAGACTCCTATTGTATTGAAGGAGATAACTTGGAATGACAACTTGAAAATCCTAAAGTGGGCTATTTTTCTTCCTCTTGATTTCTTTTTTTTTCTTTCATTTTATTTTTCATTTCTATTTGCCATCTTGATTTTTCTTGGTGCCGCATCACTTACTCTTCGTTTAGTCTCATTTTTGGGTTGTTGGGCCCTAGGAAAATAATGAAAACAGATATTGCAAGTATCAACTAGGTTTGAAAGCTAAAATCTAAGCACCTCTAAATCCTCGAGTGTAGGAATTGCTCTTGATTTTGAACCACATGCCCATGTTCCATATCAGGTATATAGAATTGCCCTTCTTGAGATCATTATGGATTGAAGCAACCTGGCTGGCATATTGTGCTTTAACATCCTCTCAATGTGACTCCACAAAAAAATTATTTCTCCTGCCATAAAAAGACTTATTTCTTTGAATTTGTAAATGCAGTTGTTTATCATCATCATAGTCATCACCAGCACTAGACTCTGTTGAAGAGATGGATATCAGAAATGAGCTTTTCCTCCTTTTTCTATCTTGCCTTTCTTTTATAATCTTTATCAAACAATCATTCTTGTTGTACTTTTCATAATATCCTATTTTATCCTGATATCTTTGGAAAAGATATTGTAGTTTTCTGTGCCAAAACTCCCTCTCCTGTTTTTCAAAGCTATTTTCAAGTCTTGTCATATCTAGGATGGTTGCCTGGTTGCATGAGCTTCAACTTTGTAATTAGCAAGGCAAATTTTCATTTTTGGTACCTGGTTTTCTAGGTATCATGGCAAGCCACTCTCTCTTCCCAAATTTACCATGGCACAGTCCAAAGTTTGACATCAAGTTGAGATCTAGCATAAAATCTCTCAAGGTTAGACTGTTATCCACATCACCAATCCTGGACTGATATGATAAGAGATTCTTCACTAGTTAGTTTGAAAGTAACATTATGCTCATTCTATATGAGGTGAGAACTGTAAATGTTTTGCTTGGTGGAACCGAAGATCAGAATAATATCAATACTCGCAAATTTGATCCTAAATTTCTTTGCTTATGCAAGCACTAGATTTGGTCCAACTCGATGACAATTAAGAAATTACTCTGAGCGTGGCCTGTGGTTGATGGTGACCTAATGTAAATTATGAAGTCATTCCCAACAAGTGACTTTAAACTAGTGTTTGAATTTCTGGGGGAACAACATTTGTGGATTAGTAAAACTTGCATGCGAAGTGAATGGTGTAGAGAAAATATGGTTCACATGTACTGCTTTTTGTCATGATTATTTTGTGGTTCTCTCCTATTAGCTACTATATGTTGCTGATATTTGTGTTAGCTATTTACCATATAGTGGAAATTAAAATGGTCATTGACCAGTTGAGCCTTCTTCAATTTTACACATTGGTAGTGCATTTTGCAGGAGGAGTATCATAGGTGTCTCATTCATCTCAAACTGGATAATTATGTTGCTAGATTTGGCACCAATTTTTTTAATCATGTTACGAAATAATTGTGCCTCAAAAGGATTAAGATCCTCTTTCATATCTGCCTTATTTAGACATTTTATGAAGCATCCTCCTCCTTTCCTTCTTCACATTTGAATGAAGATATAACCATCCATTTGATGGAAACTTTACACAAACTTCTTGTGGGATTAAGATCCTCTTTCACATCTGCCTTATTTAGACATTTTATGAAGGAGGATCCTCCTTTCCTTATGCACTTTTGAATGAAGATTTAACCATCCCTTTGAAGGAAATTTTACACAAACTTCTTGTTTTAATTCTTCAACACAGAGGACCTATCAGAGATTGAATTAATTTCTTGTAATAGTAGTTTGTTGTCCAGTAACATTCTTATATCTAACAGTTCAATAATAGCACAGATCAAGTCGTGTAGTATTCTAATTTCTCACAATCCAGATACCGACGTACCATGCATCCATTTGTTTAATTCTCTATGTTGCCACACCTGCATTGTTGTTTATATCCAACATCTATCAACTAATGCTTCTTTCTTTTAATTGTTTTATTTAGGCATGCGTCGAGATGTCAATGTCTTGATTCATTTGGATGTTAGGAAGGCACTGGAAGGTATTTATGCTATACATAACTGCATTTTAATTCCAAAGAACCTTTAAAATGTAAGCTAACATGTGATACATGACTGATTTGCTTCTCAGAAGGAATGAAGCTTTACATTTCGGATAATGAGGTGATATTAACTGAGGGACTTGATGGTGTTGTGCCGGTGAGATATTTTGAGAAGATAGAAACATGGCCAGGGAGAGAGACAGTACCTTTTGAAAAGTAGGTTTTGGATTATTTTATGAAGCATCTCTGGTTAACCTTTGTAT
Source organism: Elaeis guineensis (assembly GCF_000442705.2). Classification (NCBI taxonomy): domain Eukaryota; kingdom Viridiplantae; phylum Streptophyta; class Magnoliopsida; order Arecales; family Arecaceae; genus Elaeis; species Elaeis guineensis. The sequence goes on along the minus strand of NC_026004.2, from coordinate 22,263,911 downwards.
GTTTGATACAGTGGACCAGGCCACTCCTACCAGATATTGGTTTGTATCAACATATATTTTGAGCAAGATAGCAAATTACAGCTGAAAAAAGCCCATGATGATTAAATGTTTGAAGCCTCTGTTTCACAAAGTTTTGAATTATCTACTAACATTGATATTTAATTCATCCTGAATTGTGTGCAAACATGTTGTCATTCTCTAGTATTTGTATATTATTATGTAATATGATTCATAATATGAAAAATTGGATGTGTTCACCTTTGGAGCTTCAATCAACTTATGATGGAAATTCACTGGCCTGTGGTCCAAGTTTTACATCGTAAGGTTGGGTTTTTTGGGGGCCATGTCAGTTGAAAAATTGAATGTGATTACAAAGAGGGAAGTTTTCATACAGCAGTAGTAGAATAGCAGTAAAAATTATGACAATGAATGGTGCTGCTCATGCTACACCTAGAACCACCATTGTATGAAACAAAATCTAACAAGCTATCTCAAAATCCGTGAGTAATCCACCAACAAGAAAGGGAGAACAATATTGATCAAATTGTCCTCTCGATATAATCTACTACGAGGGAACCGATATAATCATCTTTTGTTTGTTGCTAGCTCCATCTTATTTGTCCCAGAGACCATTAAGAACAATAAAAGAACTTGAGGCTTGTTTTGGAAACTCTTATCAGATCTAACAAGGAGGGCCAAAAAAGGGTAAAATTTTCTCTCTCGCTCGCTTCAGACCGGATCTTTACAGGATTTTCCCAATTAATGCGCCTAGAAGGTTCAGTTTACTTCCCTATCTACCTGCCAAGCTTCTTTCCTAGTCAATGTCTGTAGGTATTTTATGTCTTACTATGTCTACCGATTCAAATTTCTATTACAAGGCCCTCATTTTCTGGAGTTTGTAATGTATAAAAACTCTATCTTTTATATTTATGCATTTAGATATATACATTCATGCATCGGTGCAACTCTATATATAATTTCGATTATGGCAAGCAAACATGGCTTGATAATTCGGGATCTAGTAAGGTATTGATCTTGTTTTCAAAAGTTGAAGAAGAAACTTCATTTAGACTGAATAAATTTGTACCATGAAACTTTTTGGTAGAGAAAAATGTGTGCCCACGCGCACACATATAAAGGGGGAAAAACCTACTAACTACACCTATAATTTGGGTTGGGTGAAGAAGCTACCAGCTTTTTTATCCAAAAAAAAAAAAAAAAAACTACATCTTCATTGTCAATAATTCTTTTCTTAAGAAAATATCAAATAGTAACCTATTTTCATCTTGCATTTTCCTTTATTTTGGGGCTTCCGAATCTGTTAGGTGTCCCAACTTAATCTACATATGCAATCTAGTGATCGCATCCGGGACTTGTAAAAAGACATACTGATTATGATATGAAGTGAGAGCTACAAATAGATCAAGTTGGGACTAAGGCATGCTTAATCTAGACCTAATCCACATATGTTTCAGGTCAGGATTGTGGATCCAAACCTAATACATTGGTCATTGATTCGAGTTGAATTGGTTTTTACCAAAGCAATTTTAGGCCTAAAGGTTCAATGGGGCTGAGTTAGTGTTAAGCATGACTAGATACAAGCTAAATATTTAGATCTAGGTTGAGGGAGGAAATATACCCTATATTGTATATACTATGGAGACATGCACATCACAGATCACAGCTGCTTGTTCTTATGAACTTTATTTATTAAATAGTTTTCTCGATACCCCACTTCTAAGATGAGTGCATGACCAACGACCTATAGGATATAATTTCTCGTGTTGAGATCGAATAAACATGGATCTAAATTTTGGATTAATCATTTTGTAAATTCTTATAAAAAATTAATAATATGATCTAAAAAATTATAAACATTTTCAAATTGGGTCGCATCCGTATTGGCCAACGGGTCGAACCCCAATTGCAGCCCTAGATCTAGGGCACCATCAGGATGCAGCGCAAATATGTATAACAGGGTGAGAGAAACCCTAACCCTCGTCCTCAGCACGTAAGGTATAAACATCGGGAGTTCGAATCAGCAGCAGCGCCGCTCTCAAACTCCTCTGCTCTCTTCGCCTCCGGTTCGAGGGTTGAGTTTTAGGGTTCTCTCTGTGAACTCCCGTCGGACGATACCAGGGGAGTGCTATTTGCTTCAGAGATGGCGTTTGCTGCGATGAAGCCCGCGAAGCCGGGACTGGAAGAGTCCCAGGAGCAGCTCCACCGCATCCGGATCACTCTCTCCTCCAAGAACGTCAAAAATCTCGAGAAAGGTACCCCTCGATCCAACTTATCTCGTATATTCGATTTCGTTTTTTGGTCCGTTTTATGATCTTTTGATCGATTATGGGTGCTCTTGGTTGTAGTTTGTGCGGATCTGGTGAGGGGAGCGAAGGACAAGAGGCTGAGGGTCAAGGGACCGGTGAGGATGCCCACCAAGGTTCTCCATATCACCACCAGGAAGTCCCCTTGTGGTGAAGGTGACGCCTTTTCTCCCGCCTTTATCTCTTTCGCTTCTTCTATTATTCCTTTTTGTTAGAAGATATCTAAAGGGTATTTACCCCCTGCAAAGTTTCTTCCTTTCTGTTAATCTTTAATGGGTGTCACCTTAGAGATCGAATTTTGTTCAGTTTAACCAACAAAGGCGTCGTTGGTTTTGGAGAATTGACATATATCCAGTGACAACTATCTCTATCATGGTTTTTTTCCCCAACAATGATAATAGCTGATTCCATTGTCAAGCTACTTGTTATCATGCTCCCACTTCTGCTTGTCCTCTATAAGAAAGCCTAAGGTTGCGTTTGGTAGCTGGCAATAGATTGCCGGCAATTTAAATCGGGCCCATCTGATTATTGTGTTTGGTATGCTTTTTGAGTGGCAATCTCGTTTGCCTCCTATCCAGATTATAGTAATCTTGCAGTACAATTTTTGAACAAAATTACCCTCATAAAAAAAAATCAAACAAAACTCCTCTTTTTCTTCTTGTGAAGCCGCTCCTCTTTTCCCCTCAACCTCTTGCATCACAAAATTTAGCCCCCTATTTTTTGTTATAATGAATTCATTTTTTACTTGTCTCCATATTTTAACATGCAATTTAATGAATATTTTTACTAAAATATTTTGCTAGATTTCTGAATACTTGAATAAATAACTACTTTGGTGAAGTGATGAAGGACCCATCCTGACAAGAGAATGAACGAGCCGAAGTGTCCGACCTTTTTCGAGTTTCAGAAAGAGCAGACCAGAATTGCGTCGTAGCTTGGAACTTGAGGAAAAGCGAGTTACCTTTTCTCTCGCACCCGAACATCAATGCATTTAGTACAGTCAGCTAGGAAGCACCAGCTAGGCAAGTCATACTGGGAATGCTGTTCCACACATTGGCTCAATTCTACCTTCCACATATTTTGCTCAATTTAATTTTTTATTAGGATGATTTTGAGTGCAAGTCATGGACTTTTAATAGATTTGACTTAGGGGCATTTTGAAAATTTGATTTCACATTACGAGTAATCTAATTGTCGTACCAAATATGTCAATCAAGATTTTCGATAATTTTACTGCAACATTACTTGTCTGTACCAAACACAGTAATCAACATTACTGGCAATTTAATGATGGCAATCTATCTTACTGGCAATCTAAATTACCTTCCAAGATTGCCTGGTGATGCACTAAACGCAACCTAAGGATTTTTAGGAGGTAGTAGTTAATGCTGGTTTTAGTTTTAGAGTGTATTTTGTCCTAATTGTATACCTGATATGTTTTTTTTTTTTTTATGTGGCATTTATTTTATGTAATATCTAACAAACAAGGCAGACCACCAGGAAGAATGAACCATTTCAAGGAAAAAAAATTAATGATTTTGTGGTCAGCTTACAACGTAAGTTGTATCAGCTAATTTTGTAGAAATCATTATTATATTTGTATTTTTCTTGCACATTAAACTGTTACAAGATGTATTATAAATTGACAGATGTTTTACATGCCTTGATAAGGTAATGTAAAAGAACATCTCAACTGTTCTATACCTGTTGGACAAGTAAAGGAAGATTCATTAGTTATATAATCACTGCATCATCTGGACTAAAGTTCGTAGTGTGTTTTAAGTTGATTAATTTGGTGGAATAGTTTTATCATTAAATAATGGTGGAAGATATGATCAAGTGCGAATAGATGTTTCCACTAATACACAAAGTAAGCTGCAACTATATAGGTTTTTAGAGCTCAATGCTTGGATGATTTGACTGAGCAAATGATGATATAAAGATATAGTTGACACTGAGGGGGTGTTTGGTTGGGGGGAGTGGGGGTCTGGAATCGGAATTGGAATGGGTGACTTCCATTCCAACCATTTGGGTGGGAGGAGTCCCATTTCGATTTCGATTCCAGGATGGAATGGGAATGGCTCAATGTATATAGAACTCAATCCTTACTCTCCTCTATGGATTCAAATTTTCATTCCGATTCCGATTCCGGTCACGAACCAAATGCTTCGGAGGATTTGGCCATTCCGATTCCGATTCCACGCCATTCCGATTTCCATTCCCATTTCGATTCCCATATTCATTCCGATTTCGGTTTCGAACCAAACACCCCCTGAGATCCGTGTCCTTGAAGTCTCAAAAAATCGAGCTTTTTAATGCTGATGCTCGGTCAAATTTTAGCATCCAATTAAGTTTTTAAAATTTGGTAAAAGTCTTGAAAGGAGCTAAATATATGGGGTACACAATGATGAGTCATGTCGCAGTCTTTCTGGCAACCATGCATTTGGTCTGATGCAAGCATATTGTGCCCATGTCACCTAGTGCTGGCATGGTACAAATTGTGCCATACCTGAGCTCGCTCTGAGTATTTGCAAATTTGTGGAAAAGCTATTAGAAGCATGATATGAGGTAGAACATTTAGAAAATATTAATGCAGCATCCAGGATTAAATATACCAGTTAAAATTTGTAAATATAGTTTTATGAGTTGTCTCTAGAGTGAGGTTCCCTCAATAGACTATATTCTAAATCTACATTTGTGTCTTCATGAAGTGACATAAATTGATTTGCAAAACTGATTTGCTTAAATGCATGCTATCAGTTGTGCTGATAAAAAATGATGACATCTTCTAGATAGTTACTGCTTATTACTAAATGGAGTTTTTATATTTCTAAGTACGTTTAATTTGATATAACATAGTTTCATTGGTTATGCTAAATGCAAATGAAAGTGACCAAATAAATAAACTATTTACATATGTAAAGAGTGGCGCTTATTTCTCTTTGGTCTCTTTAAATACATCTTATTTATGTATAGTAATAGTTGCATAAATAATAAAAGAGGCACTTCAGGTATTATCACTGTTTGGTTGATTTGAGTGAGGATAAATTTATGTCTATGAAATGTCAGAAATCAAGCATTTGAAAACTGATGCTCTGTCTAATTTAACCACTAATATAAAAACAAATAAAAACTTAATATACTTCAAAAAGAGCTAATGCATGTAAATGTATGCGACAATTTGTAATTATTTTTACCTATAGCAATTAGTCTGATTTCATATGCCTTGGAGATTATTTGATGTTTTTGTTTAAAGCCGTGCTCTTCAGTTATATATGTCTGTATTTATGTTCTGGAGGTTTTTCTTTATTTTTCTTCATTGTGATAGTGGTGGTTGGATAAATTGGCTGAGCAGATGATGATGTGTAGACACAATTGATGCTGAAATTTAAATTCATGAAGTCTCAAAAAATCGAGCTTTATAAAACTGATGCTCAGTCCAATCTATCTAGAACTGAGATCCTTAACTGAGTATTCTTGTTTCCAGAAAAATGATAATGTAATTAAAATATAAATTATAATTACTTAAATCCAGACCCATGCATTAATTTTTTTTGTATGCCTTTGAGGAAACCTATTTTTTTGGGTTCCGAAATCTATCAGTCAGGTCTTGTTTTTATTTTATTGATCACACATATGTACATACATATTCATATATATGTTCATGTATGTTTCAATTACAAATTGACTGATTTCGAGATATGTTCAAAGCGTTGGAACTGATGTCTTCATGCCAGCCTGTTCATAGACCATCATGCTTGTCTAGAATAATGGTTATGTTTTCTGAGAGGGATTTGTTGAGTGATGGAGATGATTAGAGGGTTCTACAGAGCAGGTGACTATAAACTGTATATGGTTGGTTGTGGGGGTGGGGGGATTATGTCTTCAAAGAGTTATAGGACGAGTCTCTTCTTTTAGGGGGTAGTATATGCGATCGTTTGATGTTAAGTATGTTTCTGCCAAAAAAAGAAAATTAAAAGGTAACTGTATGTTTGTTGTAATCAATGTCTAGGAACAACCTCCTTACAGCCTGGTATTTTCTTCTGACACAACTGTGAATGAGATGGTTCCAGATGACAAACATTTTGAATGGTTTCTTGATCTTTTTTTACCCACCAAGGGGGGAAGGAATTTTGTGTTTCTTTAGATATAGTTAAAATGGTGGACCACAATTAAATTTTGCAATTTATTATTTGCTGGTCTGGATTGCAAGGTGGAGGTAATTCTTTATTATCTAACTCAAATATGGAGAGATGGTGGACCTATAAACCTACGGTATCCCTCAGTAAGAATTTGTTGGAACCTTGATTTCAATCTTATTTCTTTAACAACTTTCATTGAGGTTAATTGAGGGATATAGGCAATTTTTGTTTTCGGTGGAAGGAGGGACAAATAACTGAATTCAGTTATGTTTCAGCAAATTCTTGCTAATTTAGACATTCAAATTAATTTCTTTTTCTTAGTTTTTTTTTTCAAGTTTTTAATGGGGCAAGTTTTTGTTTGCAACTTCTGTCGTTTCAGGAACCAACACCTGGGATCGGTTTGAGCTCCGTGTACACAAGAGAGTGATTGATCTTATGAGCTCTCCTGAAGTGGTTAAGCAGATAACTTCAATCACAATTGAACCTGGTGTGGAGGTCGAAGTGACGATTGCGGATGCTTGATTTTTATTTATGTAGATTTGTTTTCTTGTTCAAGGATCCTCTAACAATCATTTATCATTTCGTTATATGTTGAGGAAGACTTTTACCATTTTAGGCTTTTATTTTTAGCATGTGGCTTTGGACTCACTCTTGCTGGGAAAATTTTTTGGAGTTGCCTCTGCTTATCATTTTGATGATGTTTTGCTTGGGATGCTCAATGAGATAAATTTAATTTGCACAAAAGCTTACCATCATTTTATGGCTTATTATTTCAACTGCAGGGATGTGTTATGATCCAGTTCACCAACTTGTTAGGTATTATTTCCCATGATGAAGAACTTGGAGCCTGTCCTTTCTAATGATGAAAGAGTGCATCTGATGACGGCAGATTAAGGCTGAGAATGCAAGACCATGGCAAAGATGGTTTAATTGAAGATTGCATGGAATTCCTTCAGAACTAAGTGCTAATAAATCAAAACTTTCGTAGCAAACATTAGAATAATTATATTTCCAATATATATTAAGCAGGGAAGTCTCTAGTTGTAATGTGGCAAGCATGGGTAGCGGTAATCAGCAATGGGGATTCAGGTGGATTGGAACTTTAAGACATCATTCCACAAGCTGGGAGGTGCATTGTGTCAGAGGGTATGCAAGCTTTATACTTTCTTGAGGCAGGTAAAGCCAGGCGTTGCACCTGGCTAGATTAGCTTCTAGTCTATTACAAACTTGATAGACAAGCTAACCAAGCGAAATTATGACTCCAGTTGGTTATGCAGAGCCACAAATTTAAGTTGTCATACTCAGGGCTATTCTCATCCCTCTGATGAAATTGTGTATGGTTTCCATACACAAGTTTCCTGCTTTCCATCCATCCTTGTTCAGGTTTCTTGGGATTCAATGTCAAAGCTTAAAACATCTGAACTCATGGGTGAGATGATGTGATGGTCTACGGAATCTGTGGATCCGGCTTTAAGCAATTTGTGATATTCTAGATTGAGAAGATGAGAAATGCTTTCGCTTGGATCATGCAACACCAACGTCCAAGGAAGGAGAAACTTGGATAAAGTTGCTCTACCACGTATACTATTGATAAAGTCAATGAAGAATTGCTATATCAGTATTTTGAATTGAAAAAATCTGCAACCATCTCAATGAACCGCTGCTTGGCCATCTCAACACACTGCTATTGAGGTGGTTGTAGAATGTTTCAATTCAAAATAGTTTCATCTACAATGCAAGTGGTAGACTAGGTCTATCCAAGAATTTTTTCCAAAGAAGTTGGGAACACAGTTTGCGGGTGGTAAATGGTCCACAGCAAGGCCAGTTGAAAGACCAACCAGTGTATATATCCAGTCAGATTTAGATAAACATAACTAGTTGTATCCGCTTATTGCTAGACCAGGCTATGCGGCAGGAGCCTACCAAATGGAGATCTGGTATGGCGACCATCGAAACTTTTTAACACGGACAGGGCTTGGATTCGTGGTACTTAGATTCCAAGGGAGTTCTTTGGACCAAACCTATAAATATGATTGATGATGCATCAAGCCAAGGAACAGCTTCGATCGGCTGCCTTTCATATAACTCTTCATAATTCGACGTTTAAAGAGAGAGAATTTCATAAATTGCATTTCTGGCCACAACATTATTAATTCAAATTTGTGAATATGGTTATTAGGCTATATTATCGGTGAATGCTGTGAGGTTTTGTTTAGGAAGAAGCCTGTCCAAAATATTAGGATGGTGTTTCTTTCCACTGAGCAAATTATAGTGCTAATAAATATTTGAAATTATTGTTGCAGTTCCATAAATATAACTTTTCTATGTGGGCTGGTTAAATGCTTATGTTATCTTCTTTGACATAATCAAGTCGGTACCGTGCTCCTTAGTTATGCCTTCCTGTATGAGATATGCTTTCAGTAAAGTGTGATGTTTGTAGTAAATATTATCAAGAGCTCTAGTTTTGTGGGGCAACGGCATCTGTTTGAAAGATTAACCCAATGCTTATACTCTAATCATGGTTGTAAGTTCGAGAGTATGATGAGGTTTACAGCATTATTGATTTTAGGCAACATCCTCCTCCCTGTGCTGGTAATTTTATTTCTATCAAGGTTGGAAACTCTATATCCTCATTTTGGTTGTCTTTTATTCATTGCATGGTCAAATTTTTTGTTAGGTTATTAAGCTTGGTTTTTTCTGTTGCTGGGCATGTCTTTGCTCCATGACATTATTATCTTCAAAGTAGAGACCTTTATTTTATGGTACACTTATCAGGTATCAGAGCTTAAGCGCATAAGACAAGTACATAGAATACTCAAAATTCTATGTTGTTTAGCCAAGTCCAAAGATTTGTACCAAGCATGATCATCGCATTAAAACGTGGGAATGCTGCAGTTGGACACGGATATGAGAGGCATGAGAACCATTGGGGAGTTTTGATCAAATATAAATAATTTGTGGATGAATCATTACTGCAGGTTTCTTAATGTTCAATTCTTATTTGCATTCTTTGGTAAAACCTGTATCAATACAAGCATATATTAATTCATTCCCCCAACATCTAACTTACACTGGGCTATTCATCCTTGTAGCTTCAACACAAACTACAAAATTTATCATGCTTGAGCATCGAGCTTGTATTTATCTCTGCAGTTCTCCATATCACATAATGTTGCTCTCAATCTAATAGGCCGACATAGCCAACCAGCTCTTTATGTCTCACCCCTTCACATTGGGTAAGCCATGATCTGATAATCACCAGAAAAGAAAAAATAAAAAACTTTAGGAACATTGAAATTACCTGAAAGAAACTATTTTTTGGTTTAGATTATGGCTTCTATGATCCGAAAAAATACAAGCCATTCCCATCTTCAGCATTGGATTTCATCTTGAATATGAACCACAGTCCCTTTGAGAAAGTCTATATATTAAACTTATTCAATAGATCTATTTAGTTATACTGGGCTACAGGCGTAGCGTTCTTGTGATGGTGCTCGTACAATAGACTAGAATTAGAGGAGACTTTTGGCTAAGATTAGCCAACTGCCAACATGATAATGTAGCATGACAATGAACCAGATGTTGATCTAAATCAGTCATCAACAATGGGCATGCCATACCTTAAAATGGAAGCTTTTATGTCTTTGATTTGACAAGAGAGTGCATGGAGGACCTGTCTTTTAATATATGTAGATCATGAATTCTGGTCCCAGATATCCTCCAATTAACATTCCATTGATGCTTTTTTCCTCATTTGTCCCTTGCTTCTTGACATGTCCAATTTGAGCTCCATGCTAGCACTGTTTTAAAAATTAAGATCTTGATTCTATCTCAAAGATGCAGGGATGATAGAAACTTGAAGAGCAATATGACTAAGCTAGAACTCTCATATGAAAGTGAAAAAAATGAAAATAAACAAATTGTTTTTTTTTTGATACAGAACAAATTAACCATTCACTATGGCTTATGCAAAGTTAAATTTGGTTTTACTGGATAGTTATTGGGATAAGGGAGATTTTAATATGTTTATATGCAAATAATATACAATAAGAGGTGTTATACACAAAAAAAATTCAAAAAAAAAAAAAAGGCTAGAGCTTAATATGCTTCTCCGAAATAAGTTTCTACATTATTGTTTCTCATCAGTGTAGCTAGAGCGTTGCAACCTGAGATCTATTATATTTTTCAAGTGAATGACCACATAATCACTCATCAAATAAAACCACATCTGAGAAAAAGAGCCAATATACCCTACAGTTGTTGCTTGTAGTTTTTTATTTTGCACTTCAGGAACATCAACAACATTAATTGTAAATATGTCTTCTGTGCTTCACCTTTTTAATCTAATGGAGGATCCTGCCCTCTTTAAATGCTTAAAGTTAGAGCATTGGACACTGTTCATCCAATACGCGCACACCATTTACAAATTATGCAAGCTGTAGGCCATAATGATTTTTTTTTTTTTTTTATTTTTTTAAATCTTTCGTACATTTTCTTCTTTCCCCTTTCTTCTTCATTTCCCACGTGGATGGGTTTTGAAGTTCTGAACTCATCACACTCTCATTTTTTCATAAGAACAGGAAGAAACGGTCAGGATGCCCTCCATCTCATCAGGACATAAAACCTTGGAAGAGAGTAAGAAGCATCAGGTAGAAAAAAAAATGCAAAAAGCTATTAATGCAAGGAAATAGCAATGGCAAATGGGTTGCCACGAAGGAAAAAGTGAATCCCCTTGATTCAGTGTGACAGTTTTTTAGACTGTTGATTTAAATTGGGATGGAATGGATGAAAACGAAAAAAATTTTCCAATGGGCTTGCACTTGTCACCTAACAGCATGGATATTTATAGAGGAAAAGGAGCAAAAAAAATGTCAAGTAAAAATAAAAACTGAAGCTACTAATGGAACAAAAAGCATCGATATGTGAATTGGTAATGTTGTAAGACAAAGTGAATTCCCTAATTTTTAAAGTGACATTCTATTACAATCTATTTGTTTTGGCGTTAGATGGACAAACAATAACTAAAAAAGATTTTTCTGTAGGCATGAACTTGTCATGTAACATCTTCGTATTTATAATAGGAAAGGAATAAAAAATAGCAAGTAAGAAAAGGGTAAGATACTAATGCAACAAATTGATGAAGACAAGAGAGCAAAAAGTGGAATGGCATGGTGTAGGAAAAGAGTGAATCCTCTTGGTTTTAGCATGATAGGCGGTTAGAGTTTGTTGGTTTTGGTTATTATTGGTGCAGAATTCCATCGACGTCGGAGAAGCTGGAGTTGAGATGACCGCGGCCGCCGTCGGGACCTACAAGAGAAGTCTAAACCGGAGTTGGGGGAGCTCCGGCAAGATCCTCCGACGCTCAAGTCAGTACTCTGCTTCAACAGAAATGGAGTGCTCAAATGGGATTTTGGCAAAATTTCGAGATAGAGTTTTGAGCTTAGAGAAGAAACGTATCTGGGGGTCCCTTTTTATAGATGGAGAGCATAACTGATTGACAGCGACGTCTGTAACCGCCTGGTAGTGGGCCGTTCAGGGCCACATGGAGTTTGTTATGGAGAGTAGTGGCGTCAGGGGTCGTTCAGAGCCACGTGGAGTTTGTTGCGGAGAGTAGTAGCGTCAGGAGCCGTTCAGGGCCACGTGGAGTTTGTTACGGAGAGTGGAGTAGTGTCCGTTGTCGTGACTTGTCAAAAAGTGGTGGAGCCATGCAGAATCCGTTACAGAGAGTGGAGTAGGATAGTGGCCATTGTCGTGACTTGCCAGAGAGTTCGAATCTATCGGCTGAAGCTCGGCTGGGATGTCTGACGGAGCGGAATGGCTCTCTGTCTCGTCGCTCCAGGAGAAGCTCAGATATTTTCGAGGTTGCTGACGGGTTTACTGTTGTTGGGTGCCTAGAGCGCTAACGCTGCAGGCGGGAGTCATCTGTTGTAGAAGCTCGGATGGAGACTTTCTGTTGGGAAAGTCCGGTTTCATGAGGAATCCGACAGAGGGTCGGTCGGCAGTGGACTTCGGATGATGTTGGAGAGGTTCGTCCGCTGGAGGGGTCTGGAGGATCCTGTGGAAGTCCGGTTGGCGTTGTTGAAGTCCGGCTGACGCTATTGAAGGTTGATGGCTAGGGTGGTACGACAGATATCGGAGGTGGTCGGTCGTTGTAGAAATCCAGCTGTTGGAGCCCGTCTGTTGTAGAAGTTCGTCCGGAATCCATCCGCTATGGAAGTTCAGACGGAGTTCGATTCTTGTAGAAGGCTAAAAGGAGGCCGCTTATTGTAGAAGCTCGATCGAAGATCGGTTGTCGTGGAAGCTCGAAGTAGTGATCTGGCCGATGGAGCCTGTCCCGTTGTAGAAGCTCGTCTGGGATCCGTCCACTATAGGAGCTCGGCTGAAGTCTGCTTGTAATAGAAGTTCGGAAGAAATTTGTTTACAGTAGAGACTCGGATGGAATTCGCTTACAGTAGAGATCCGGAGTAGACCGCCTGCAGTAGGAGTTTGGAGTAGACTGCTTGTGGTAGAAGTTCGGAGTAGAGATCCGACTAGTGGAGCTCTTCCGTTGTCGAAATTCATCTGGGATCCATCTACTGTAGGAGTTCAGCTGAAATCCGATTCTCGTAGGAGCTCGGATGGAATCCGGAAGGTGGTCGACCGTCGTAGAAACTTGGATGGAGTCTGGTTACTATAGAAATCTCATTGTCGGAGAAGCTCGGATATTGATGAAGTCCGGAAGAAGTTCGGAGTAGAGTCGTCCGTGGCCGGAAGAAGTTTGGAGGGGATTCGGAGAATAGTTGATCACTGTAGAAAATCGGCTGATAGTGAAGCCTAGAGAGCATTTGGAGCAGTCCGGTAGATGAATGGAGAAGCTCATTGTCGGAGAAGTCCGGATGGTATTATGGAAGCTCGAACGGTCGAGGGGGTTCAGAAAGATGCCACACAAGGTCGAAAGCCGAAAAAGCCCTGGAAGGGTCGGCCTTTTTTACAAACTTCGGCTGGGGGTATTTTATACCCAACACCAATCCTCCTACTTTCGAGTTCGGGTTCCGAATGAAGGAAGTACAGAAAAATTTTTACAGTCGAAGTTGCCTCCCTTGATTTCCGCACTCGGTGGTTTCCAGATATTTTGGCGTTTGGCGCGCTGGTGCCGGAGCCTTTTCAAATCGAGACAATCCGAAAAGATTTTTTCAGAATTTTCGCTGGAGCGTTGCTCTAGATATGGTGCAATAATGATTTTATCAGCTGTCAGCCGTTTTCAGCCGCCTGCCATGGTGAGTGGGACACGCGACGAGTGTAGGTCGGCTAGAGGAGATCCGCAATCATTACTGCGTCGGGCCCTGTTGCCTATTTAAACCTGCTCCCCCCTTCTAGGAATTTCACTTTGCCTGAGAGTCCTGTTGGTGCCCTTCTTCTTCCCCGAGAGTTTCATCCTGTTCGGTCTTAGGCGCTCTTCGAGTCGATCCCCATCTCCACATCTCTGCACTTCTCGGATCAACCTAGGTTAGTTTCAAAACTCTCTTTTTCACTTTTTCTCTTGCTGTTCTTCTTCCATTTTTCTTCTGTTACATTCTGCCTGTTCAGTTTTTCACGAGCACCCCTTCTCTTATTTTTTTCAATTTTTTCGAGATTTTTAGGATTTTTGCTCGGTTCATAATGCCCTTCAGCACTTCCTCCTCTAGCAGTTCTAGAAGTTCGTCTGTCCCAGCTCCCCAAAACCTCAGTTCTGTAGATGAACCTTGTCCGATCTTTGTACCAGACACCATCCCCAGCTCTCTGACTCCGAAGGAACTCTCACTGATTAGGATTCAGTACGGAGTTCCTCCGGAGTACGAGCTGGAGCTTCCTGGACCGACTGGTCGGGCCAGCGCTCCTCCCCCTGGCTGCTTCTATTTATACTAAGAAGCTTTCCACGCCGGGCTTCGACTTCTGCTCCCACCTTTTGTCATCGCTCTCTTCCGCTTTTTAAATATTTCTTTAGTTTCTGTAGCACCGAACTCCTTTAGATTTCTAATAGGGTTTCTTTCCCTCTATTGCCTAGCTGAAGTCTAGCCAACCCTTTCCCTGTTTAGGAATTTCTATACTTTCAAGCGTCACCCTTCGGCAAAGGACTGGTGGTATTTCTCCCCCCAGTTCGGTAGAAAGGGATTATTGAAAGGCGCCCCCTCTTCTATCCACAACTGGAAGGAGAAGTTCTTCTACGTCCAATGCCCGACCTTGGAGCTGGGATTACCCCTCTGGGGCTCTCTGAGGGATTCCGTTCGTCGGGCTTCTAGCCTGGAAAGGGACGATCTCGAAGCCTCCAATAAGCTCGAGGCCTATCCAGCCCCCCTCCTCTCTGAACTTCTGAAGGAATAATTCTTATTCAACGTCGGCCTGAGCCCTCTTGACCCTGTCGGTACTATCATTATTATATATATATATATATATATATTGCTTCTCCTTTCTCTTATTCTATTTCTGAGTCGTGTCGATCTTCTTTTATTGCAGACATGGACACAGGCATGGCTCGGAGGTTAGCTTAGAGTCTCAAGACCCATAAGAGAAAAGACGCCGCGACTTCGGGGTCGGTGAAGAGAGCCAGGACAGAAGAGACGAGCTCGACCGCGCCTGCTCAGGTGGCCGTTGCCGTCGATGCCCCCTCTGACGTCGAGCCTGAAGTCCCTCGAGCCTCTTCACGGAGCCCCCCGATCGAGGTTCCCGCTCCAGAGGCTCATCCCGAGGGGGCACCGAGGGCCGAAAGGAGGAGGAGAAAGAAGATCCTGGCCCGCAAGAGCCGCAGCCGTAAGGCTGCCATCGAGGAGGCCGACGGCTCCGAGGAAGATCTATGGGAAAATCTCTTCAACAATAGAAATTTAATAAAGAGGCTGGTCGAAGGGTGCATTCTGTCCGAGGTCATCCACAGGATCGTCCTTGCTGATCCTGAGTTACGGGTCTGGGACTCTTTGGGATCTTTTCTCGAAGTAGGTCAATTCACTTTTTCCTTCTTCTTGCTTCTTTACTTAGTTTACTCCTTAGTCTTTATATTGACTCCCCGGCCTCTCTTGCAGATTGGACACCAGCTCATCGCCAACGTCGAGGCGATGAAGATCGCCAAGAGGGAGGCAGCCCGGGCGGAGGAAGGTCGCCTGGCTGAGGCCACCCACCTCGAGGAGAAGATCGTCGAGGTCACAAGTCTCCAGGAGGTGCTGCAGAAGGAGGGACAAACCTCATCCGATCTGAGGGCCGCCTTGGAGGAGGAGAGAAAGAAGGTAGAGGCCGAGGTCTCCGAACTGAAGGCGCAGGTCTTCGAGCTGAAGGTGCAGATCCCGTCCCTAGTCTCGAAGGCAAGGGCCCGAGCAGTGGAGGAGTTCAAGACCTCCTCCGAGATGGAGGATCTGCAGGTCCAGTTCGGTCAGGATGCCTTCATCAAGGGTTTCGAGCTCTACCAAGAGAAGGTGGCCAGAAAGTTTCCCGAACTGGACCTCGACTTTCTGGATGAGGCGTCCGACGATGAAGCCGGACCTTCCGAAGCCGCTGCCGGTCCTTCTCCAGCCGGGACCTCTTCGACCGCTGCGGCTGCCGCTACCGACTTTCGGAGGCACCGAGCTCCTCCACTTCTGTCCCAGAGGTCCGAAACCTCTAATTTTGTATTTTTCCTTTGTGGCGACTTTTCTTTGTTCTCTTGTACTTAAAAACTATTTAATCAATGAAATCGGATTCTTCTTTACAGAGAGCTCCTTTTTCTTCTTCTGCATTCTTTTCCTTCTCTTTTATCTTCTTGCACTAATTTGAGTTGTGGCGCTCTTGACTCCCAACGATAGTGCTCTGTCGAAGCCCTTCCCCTACCACAGGAGATTCCTCTGAAGTCGATGATCCAGGATCTCAGGAGAAAAGTTCGTCACTTGACGAAGAAATTTAAGAAGCTGGATGACGAACTTCACCAGCTGAGGAAGAGCCATTCGGAAGTCACTGCGGAGGCTACTCGGTTTCGGGACCTTCACAAAAAGGGTTTCATGGAATACACCCGGAGGAAGGCCGACTTCGTGGCGGAGCTTGAAAAACTCCGAAAATGCACCAGCGATCGATCTTGGACTCAGGCTTCCAAGATCAGCTCCCTTGAAGTCGAGCTGGCGACTGCACGGGAGAAGATCGGCCAGTTGGAAGGGAGCTCATCTTGGCTCGCAACTCAGACCGATCGCGATCGAGACTGGTCAAAAAAACTCTCTGACCTTCAGAAGCAGCTGCAGGATGCCGAGGCAAACTACAACGCCTACCGAGTCGGCTGGTGCGGGCAAGTAGAGGACTACCGAAGAAAGCTCAAGACGGCGACCGACGAAGTTGCCCGCCTTCAGAGGCAGTTGTCTGAGAGAGTCCAGCCTGCCTCTGCACAAGGCTCTGACGAGCTCCGCTCCTTGAGGGGGACCATGGCAGAACTGTTTGTGGCCCTTAGACGGGAGGAGGCCGAACTGCAGTGGCTGAAGATTCAGCTGGCCCACGAGCAGCAGGCGGTCAAGGATGCCGAGGCAGAGTCCGAGGTCCTGAGGAAGAGGCTTTGGGAGTCGGAGGGTGAAAGCCGACGGTTCCACCAGATGTACTGGGAGATGCTGCTAAGAAAGATGGAACTGGAAGAAGAAGTCGAAAACTTAAAGCAATCCCTAATAAGGACTGGAACCGAGAGCTCGAAGTTGGAAGAAGCCGAGCTTCCTTAGAGCTTCTTTTATCTTTCGTTCTTCTATGTATTCTTTTTCTTTTCTTGTCGTTTTTCTTTTTTGACTTTCAAGGTTTTGTAATGTACACTTCACTAATGAAATAATTTTTTTTTTTATTACCTTGTCCATTCTTGCATTAAGTCATCGTTTACCGAACTTCTTTTGTCTTTTGTCTTGTTCGATGCCGACGTTGTTTGAAGGTTTTCGATCATCGCTGTATTGATTTGCCTTTTTTGTTCATGATCGTAGGTCTTTTCGAGGCCATTTGAGTTTGATGCTTCCTCCCGATGCTTGAGCTTGGAGGCCCGAACTTCTCGTTATCTTGAGAAAGTCGATTTTTCCTCGGCCTGTGTTGAGTTCCCTCTTAGAGAATGAAGGTTCTTGATAAGAGTCTCTTTCCTCATTGAGATGAGGTCCCTTGTGTCTTTGATATAGTTTGTTTTTTACTTGTCACTGGTATAGTTTGTCGCTTTCTCCTTTTATCTCCTCCTTTTTTTTTGTGTTCGAGTGACGGTTTTCCCTCTGCTCTTAACGAGGTCGTGGGAGTGTAGAGGAGCCGTTGAGGAGGCTTTCCCCCTCATCCGATCTTGATCGATCGGGTCTTCGTTTGTGTCAGGACGAGGTTCTCCTCTTATTTTCGATACAGTCAATTTCAGCCCATGTTAGGATGAGGTTCTCCTCCTGTTCCTAACAGGACTGTGGGGGCACGTAAGGGCCGTTGCAAGGGCCTCTCCCCTCATCCGGTCTCTAGATAATCGGGCTTTCGACTTTGCTCATGTTAGGACGAGGTTCTCCTCCTGTTCCTAACATGACTGTGGGGGCACATAAGGGCCATTGTAAGGACCTCTCCCCCCATCCGATCTTTAAATAACTGGGCCTTCGACTTTGCTTATGTTAGGACAAGGTTCTCCTCCTGTTCCTAACATGACTGTGGGGGCACATAAGGGCCATTGTAAGGGCCTCTCCCCTCATCCGGTCTTTAAATAATCAGGCCTTCGTCTTTGCTCATGTTAGGATGAGGTTCTCCTCCTGTTCCTAACATGGCTGTGGGGGCACATAAGGGCCGTTGTAAGGGCCTCTCTTCCCATCCAGTTTTTAAATAATCGGACCTTCGACTTTGCTCATGTTAGGACGAGGTTCTCCTCCTGTTCCTAACATGGCTGTGGGGGCACATAAGGATCATTGTAAGGGCCTCTCCCCCTATCCGATTTTTAAATAATCGGGCCTTCGACTTTGCTCATGTTAGGATGAGGTTCTCCTCCTGTTCCTAACATAACTGTGGGGGCACATAAGGGCCGTTGTAAGGGCATCTCCTCCCATTCGGTCTTTAAATAATCGGGCCTTCGACTTTGCTCGTGTTAGGACGAGGTCCTCCTCCTATTCCTAACACGCTTAGTTTCGATTGTCGGAAGGAGCTACTCCCTATCGTTATGAGCTCATGCCAAAAGAAAAGATATGCAAATATGAAAGAAACTTTTATTTAAGGCAAAGTTATTGGTAATACATCCGTAGATTTTTCGAATCCCATAGCCGCGGAAGGTCTGCTCCCCGTCGGGATCCTCCTGAGATGGAGTTGATAATTCCAATCGGAGGCCGATCTTCAGGCTGCTCCTCCCTCCTTGGTGGCTCCGATTGCGGCAGGGCCCTCGGCCGATCTTTCCTATCTTCAGGTCGGCGTCGAATGAATCTGTCAAGCCGACCTCATTTGATGAGTTCTTCGATCTCGTCTCGGAGCTGAATGCACTCCTCCATGTCGTGGCCGTGGTCACGATGATAGAGGCAGAACTTGTTAGGGTTGTGCTTTTCGGGGTGTGTGCGCATCCTTTCCGACCTCGGCAGCTGCTCCCTACCTCCATCTGCACTTGAATTTTTGATGCGTTGAGAGGCGCGTAGCTGTGGAATCTTTCTGGTGGAGAGCCCCTCCAAACTCTGCGGTCTGGGCTTCTCTGCCTACGAGCCTGGGGAGGAGTCTGGACACACTTGTGTCCGGAGAGAGTTCGAGAACATGGTCGAGCTTCACTCAGTCCTTTTTCAACTGCGGGCTTGCTGAAGTCTCCCGCCTGCCGCTCCTTTGCGGCCTCCTCGTCCTTCATCTTAAAGGCTTCTTCTGCTCGGGCATATCCTTCGGCTCGAGCCAGCAAATCCGCAAAGTCCCTGGGATACTTTTTTTTCAGGAAAAATAGAAGATCGTTCTTTTGAAGACCGCCCTTCAGGGCGGCCATCACGATCGATTGGTCCAAGTTCCGGACCTCCAATGCAGTGACGTTAAAATAGTTGACCTAAGCTCGGATGGATTCTCCCTCCTTCTGCTTGATGTTGATGAGGGACTCTGAACCTCTCCGGAGATGCCGGCTGCTGACGAAATGCGCAACGAACTGGTGGCTCATCTGATCAAAGGAGAAGATAGTATCCGGCTTCAGTGCCGAGTATCAATTTCTTCCTGCTTCCTTTAAAATAGATGGGAAAGCTCGACACAGGATGGCGTCTGGCACGCCATGGAGCAGCATCATTGTCCGAAAGGCCTCTAGGTGATCAACCGGATCCGAGATCCCATCGTAGCTCTCGAATTAGGGGAGCTTGAAGTTCGGCGGGATTGACTCCTGCATGATCATTTGAGAGAAAGGAGGGTCAGTGCAGATGTCCTCACCGTAAGCAGTGGGGGCATGGCGGAGCTCTTCGATCCGTCGGTTCATCTCCCGAAATCTTTGATCCAGGAGGTCCTCTCGACTGCGAGTCTCGAGGGTCTTCTGGTGGAACGGAGGTAGGGACTCTCCGGGGGTGGAATCATGATCGGATGGTGGGCTCTCCGCCTTCTGCTTCCCCTTTTCGGGGAAGACGGGGTGACTTGCCCAAGTGGCCCACCCGATCGTCGAATTCTGAAACTCCGGCGATCTCTTTCCTGCCGCACTGATGCCTGCGGCTACTGTGGCTGCTGCTGCATGGCCTGCACTGCTTCGGTGAGGCCCCTGACCTGCTGAACCAGCAAGTCAAACTGCTCCATACCGACTGTCATTGCCGGAGGAGGAGGAGCTTGAGAAACTGAAGATGAGGCTGGAGCTTACGGAGCCCACTGAGATCTGGCCGCGGAGGCCATGGATCGCCTGGTGGATATTTTTCGGGGAGGCATCAGGTGAAGATCTGACAGGAGAAGGAGAAGAAGATGTTAGAGAAGATGACCGAAGACAGTCCCGTTGGGCACTCCTTTAAGAATAAGGGTACTGCGAAGACACGCGCCCTCCTTCTAGCGTCAATTCTGTTGGTGCAGAATTTCGCCGACGTCGGAGAAGCTGGAGTTGAGATGTCTGCGGCCACCGTCGGGACCTGCAAGGGAAGTCTAAACCGGAGTTGGGGGTGCTCTGGCAAGACCCTCTGACGCTCAAGTCAGTACTCTGCTTCAACAGAAATGGAGTGCTCAAATGAGATTATGGCAGAGTTTCGAGATAGAGTTTTGAGCTTAGAGAAAAATGTATCTGGGGGTCCCTTTATAGACGGAGAGCGTAACTGATTGACAGCGACGTCTGTAACCGCCTGGTAGTGGGCCGTTCAGAGCTACGCGGAGTTTGTTACGAAGAGTAGTGGCGTCAGGGGCCGTTCAGGACCACGTGGAGTTTGTTGCGGAGAGTAGTAGCGTCAGAGGCCGTTCAGGGCCACGTGAAGTTTGTTGCGGAGAGTAGTAGCATTAGGGGCCGTTCAGGGCCACGTGGAGTTTGTTACGGAGAGTGGAGTGGTGTCCGTTGTCGTGACTTGCCAGAGAGTGATGGAGCCACACAGAATTCGTTACAGAGAGTAGAGTAGGATAGTGGCCATTGTCATGACTTGCCAGAGAGTTCGAATCTGTCGGTTGAAGCTCGGCTGGGATGTCTGACGGAGTGGAATGGCTCTCTGTCTCATCGCTCCAAGAGAAGCTCGGATGTTTTCGAGGTTGCTGACGAGTCTACTGTTGTTGGGTGCCTAGAGCGCTGACGCTGCAGGCGGGAGTCATCTGTTGTAGAAGCTCGGATGGAGACTTTCTGTTGGGAAAGTCCGGTTTCATGAGAAATCCGGCAGAGGGTCGGTCGGCAGTGAACTTCGGATGGCATTGGGGAGGTTCGTCCGCTGGAGGGGTCTGGAGGATCCTGTGGAAATCCGGTTGGCGTTGTTGAAGTCCGGCTGATGCTATTTAAGGTTGATGGCTGGGGTGGTATGACAGACACCGGAGGCGATCGGTCGTTGTAGAAATCCAGCTGCTGGAGCCCGTCTGTTGTAGAAGTTCATCCGGAATCCATCCGCTATGGAAGTTCAGACGGAGTCCGGTTCTTGTAGAAGGCTGAAAGGAGGCCGCTTATTGTAGAAGCTCAGTCGAAGATCGGTTGTCGTAGAAGCTCGGAGTAGTGACCTGGCCGATGGAGCTTGTCCCATTGTAGAAGCTCGTCTGGGATCCATCCACTGTAGGAGCTTGGCTGAAGTCTACTTGTAATAGAAGTTCGGAAGAAATTTGTTTACAGTAGAGGCTCGGATGGAATTCGCTTACAGTAGAGATCCGGAGTAGACCGCCTGCAGTAGGAGTTCGGAGTAGACTGCTTGCGGTAGAAGTTCGGAGTAGAGGTCCGGCTGGTGGAGCTCTTCTGTTGTCGAAATTTGTCTGGGATCCATCCACTGTAGGAGTTCAGCTGAAATCCGATTCTCGTAGGAGCTCGGATGGAATTCGGAAGGTGGTCGACCGTCGTAGAAACTTGGATGGAGTCTGGTTACTGTAGAAATCTCGTTGTCGGAGAAGCTCGGATATTGACGAAGTCCGAAAGAAGTTCGGAGTAGAGTCGTCCGTGGCCGAAAGAAGTCTGGAGGGGATTCGGAGAATAGTTGATCATTGTAGAAAATCAGCTGATAGTGAAGCCCAGAGAGCATTTGGAGCAGTCCGGTAGATGAATGGAGAAGCTCATTGTCGTTGAAGTCTGGATGGTATTATGGAAGCTCGAACGGTCGAAGGGGTTCAGAAAGATGCCACATAAGGTCAAAAGCCAGAAAAGCCCTGGAAGGGTCAGCTTTTTTTACAAACTTCGGCTGGGGATATTTTATACCCAACAGTTATGTTATGTGGATGAAATTGAAAAGTTTTCCAATATTCTTAGTTCATTTAATGAGATTATATCCAAGTGAAGATTCTTTTCTTTCTTTTATACTTTGTCTGACACCATTTTTTAATTTATGTTGGTGTAATATGGTTACTTATGATAAAATTTACTTTTGATAATTGTACAGGTTTAGTTCAAGATAGTATTAGGGAAAGAATGCAATATTGAGTTTTGAAATGCCTAGGACAATGGAATCTATGTGGTCTTGGACGGTCCTAATGAGATCAAACTATGAAGAATATTTCAGCTAGTTACGACCAAGATAACAGGTCTCATCCAAAATGGATCAGTTTTTTGGCTACAATTCAATCTGCTCAAAATGTTTGGTTCTAGTTAGCTACAAGTAGTTTGCCAAATCTGTCAACTTAACTGCTTTCAACTGAAACCAACTAAAACTTTTTTTTTTTACTTTTAATTAATAATTACATTTACTTTTTTGTAAGTTACACTAGTACTGTTCAAAATTTAACATTAGTAAAACATTTGTGTTCCCTAAGACGGACCAAAACTATTGTTTTCCTTTTTATTTTTGTTTAATAGGTAATTGTATTTACTTTTTTTATAAGATACAGTAATATTATTTAAGAAATGATTTCATTGATTACTATGTTTGTTGAAACACTATTTATCCACTAAGGCATCAACCATATATCAACAAGTTTATGTGATTTCAAATTTGAAACATTGCAACAAAGCTTAGTCAGTGTAGTTTTTTAAAAAAAAAGCAAGAGAGGGAGTTTGATAATTTAAAACACTTGCTTTTTACATATCCAGTTGTGTTCCTTTGCTTGTTGATATGATGTAAAAACTGATAAAAAGAAAGGACAAATTCTAATGAAGATTAAGGATTTTCAATATTGTGTGCAGTCTGTATTCCAACTGAAAAGATTGATATAATTTGGACATTGAGTACTTTATATTGAAATACTATTATAGCTTAAATGCACATATTATTCAAACTTCAAAAGAAAAAGAGAGAGAGAGAGAGAGAGTGAGAGAGAGAGGAAATTGTGCATGAGTATCATTTTTTTTATGCTTAAAATGGCCTATGCAACTTAAATAATTATTGTGATTAATTCATCACATGATAAAAAGATGTCAAATAACTTGCATTGATTTTTTTTTTCTGATTTTTTTTTTTATTTTCTAACTAAAACTCTAAAACTTGGAGTGAATTGCCAAAATGGCTAAAATTGCAAAGAGCAAAACTCTAACCGAGCGATAGAAATCAATGACATAGAGTTTCGAAACCTTGGTTAGAACTAGCGGTATATTGATCTTAGATTTTGCGGTTGATAAAGAGACAATATAATAAAAACTACTACTCAAAATTATTTTTTGTTGAATATCGAGCTTTCTCTTTCTTGATAAATAAAAATTATTATTCAAACTAGAAAAAGACATTTCAATTTATCCACATGTATCGAGTGAGTTATGCTTGCATGGTTTCCCTTTCTCAATTGTATAATAATTGATGGCTTTCTTATTTTGCTTTCTGTTGATATGGAAATCATCAACCTCATGAGCCATGGATTACTTAAAAAAGTTTTTGCATCAATAACTCTCACTAAGGCCAATCAAAAATATATAAATCTAGCATGGGTAAACTAGGCTGATTAAAAGAACTATGACTGAGTAAACTAGTATTCAAGTAAAAATGGTTATGGAGACTCGCCATTTCTCATATGCATGTGATTATTTTATGTTAGAGCACCTTTTCAGGAGTGTGGAGACCTGGAATCAATAAGAAATCATAGAAAAGAGGGGTGGCACAAAGGTTGGAGGTGCCGGAAACAAGAGGGACGCCCAAGACCTTGGCGCTTGGGGTTTCTTGATATGGCAGGTAAGGGGGTGGCAGCTAGGGTTTTTCTCCTTGGGAGGAGACGTCCACAAGAGAGAGGAGATGAGAAAGAGATTAGGGAGAAAAATGATTCTATTACTCATGTAATCAGATTACATCACATATATTTATATGTGTACAAATTGGTCTAACCCAAGACCAAACCCGAATAATTATCATGGCTAATCCACATGTGATTGCACTCATCCAAGTCCATGTATCCTCATGTCTTGCATGCTCTCACCCTCTTTGGGTCCAAACCTAGCCCAAAAGTAGATTAGCCTCTCAAGGTCCATATCTCTTGGGTCTTAAGACTGTGAAGGCAGTCCACCTCCAGTCTAGGATCCAAAATCAATCCTAGAACCCCCATGAATGCTTCATGGGCTTCAAACCTTGGCATTTTCTTTAGCCATCAAAGGCTCAGGAGCACCACACAAGATCTTACAATCTTCATTTTGGTGCCCCAAGTCCTCAGCAAACTTCATCTTGTTCATCAGCCCCATCAGTGCCACACATCTGCGAAAGCTGTCCCGTGGAAGAGTCTTTGTAAGAGATTCAGCTGGGTTCTCTTTTGTGTGAACTTTCACCAGCTCAACCTCGCCTTCTTCCATAAGTTCTCTGATTCGATGGTATCTGATATCGATATGCTTTATCCTCGCATGATAGACGGAATTCTATGCCCACAACAGTGCACTCTGACTATTGCAGTGCACCTTGACAACTTCTTGTATGAAGCCCATCTCCAATGCCAATTCTTTTAGCCATAGTGCATCCTTCGTTACCTCCGTGATGTCAATGTACTTTACTTCAGTAGTGAATAAAGCCATAATAGACTGCAAGCATGATCTCCACGAAATGGGACCTCCATTCAAGCTGAACACAAATCTTATCGTTGAACATCTGGTGTCCACATCTCTACCAAAATCTGTATCTGTGAACCCTTCCATCTATCTCCGAGCCTCCTTGGATATGTTGGAACATCCCTCAGCACCATCTCGCTATCCGTAGCAGATGCCGACTTCAATTGAACCCACCAGGTACCTGAAGATCTTCTTCAATGCTCGCCAGTGCTCCCTGCCAGACTGCGCCATGAACCTACTGATCTAACTCACTATATGGGCAAGATCTGGCCTACAATATACCATTGCGTACATTAGGCTTCCTACTCCTGAGGTATAAGGTACTCTCTCCATCTTCTGAGCCTCCATCTTAGTCTGTGGTGATATGATCTTTGAAAGGCTGATATGCTCGATAAGTGGCACCGCTGTCGATTTGGCTTCCTTCATCTTGAACCTCTTCAAGATCTTTCAAACATAGCCTCCCGGAGATAAATGCAGCAGCCCCTTGGCTCTCTCTCTGAGAATCTCCATGTCTAGGATCTTCTTTACAGACCCTAAATCTTTCATCTCGAACTCCCGAGATAATGCTGCCTTCAGTTTCTGCACAATCTTTCTACTCTTGTATGCTATCAACATGTCATCTACATACAAGAGTAGGTACAATCTAGACTCATCTTCTAGAGCCTTCACAGACACACAAAGGTTGAATTTGCACCTGAAAAGCCAAATGCTCCTCACATAAGAGTCGAAGCACTTGTATCACTGCCTCCATGATTGCTTCAATCTATAGAGAGATTTTTCCAACAAACAGATTTTTTCTTCAGATCCCGACTCTCTGAACCCCTGTGGCTGCTCCATGTATATGCTTTCCTCCAGATATCCATAGAGGAAGGCCGTCTTGACATCCATCTGCTCTAGTTCCAGATCCTATGCTGCTACGATACTCAATAGCACGTGGATGGATGTATGACTGATGATCGGACAAAACACTTCACTGAAATCGATGCCTTTCTTTTGGGAGTATCCCTTGACCACTAACCTCACCTTGTACCTGATACCTTCCTGCTCTGAAAGCCTTTCCTTGCATTAGTAAATCTATTTGCAACCAATGGGTCTCTTCCCCTGTGGCAGCTGCACCAACTGCCAAGTCTGATTCATGTGGAGAGATTGCATTTCTTCAGACATCCCCTGGACCTACCTATCTCTATCATGGCTTTCTACCACCTCCTCATAGGTGTAGGGATCCTCGTTCACTATCACCAGGGCATATGACACCAATTCTTTGAAGCCATATCGATTCGGTTGCCTCATGTTCTTTCTGGGCTTGTGCAGTGTAATCCTGATGTCTGTTATGGGTCCACCTTGTTCCTGTTGAACCTCTTGGCTTTTATCTTCCATCTCAGTCCTCTCCACCTATGGAGACATCTTTGGAGAGTGCTCTATCTAAAAATTGTGTCCTCCAGGTACACTTGCAAAAGGCAAAATAATGTAGGAAGTTAGTTATCCACCGCTAGCCGACTGGACCTCCTACTGCTCCTGCTGTTCCTTCATACCTCCTTGCCATTGAAAAACTGAGTTTTCATTGAAGACCACATCCCTATTGATGACGGCCTTCTTCTTCGAGGGATTCCATAGTCGGTATCTCTTAACATCTCATGGATAATCAAGAAACACCATCTTCTGTGATCTGACGTCCAACTTGCTCCACTCACTAGCACCCACGTGCACATAGGCCGTGCACCCAAACGCTCTTAGTTGGTTCCGCTCCACCTTCTTTCTAGATCATTTCTTCTCTGCAATTCCACCATCTAACTTGGTGTGAGATGACTGATTCATCAGATAACAGACTGCATCAACTTTATCTATCCAGAATGCCTTAAGAAGTCCTACTTGTAGTCTTATGCATCTTGCCTTCTCCATAAGCGTTCTATTCATCCTTTTGACTATTCCCTTTTGTTGAGGAGTTTTCCTCATCGAGAAGTACTTTTTGATGCCACACTCCTCACAAAAAATTTGAAACTCTTTGCTGGTGTATTCTCCACCATTATCTAACCGCAAATACTTCACACTGCAACCCTATTTTTTCTCCAATTTGGCTTTCCAGACCTTGAACTTTATGAAGACTTCTGATTTCTCCTTCATGAAATAGATCCAAACCTTTCTAAAAAAATCATCTATCAAGATGAGGAAGTATCTCATCCTGTTTCTGACTGAAACTAGGGCCGGTCCCCACACATCAGTGTGGACTAGCTCTAGTGGGGCTACATTACAAGCTGTACTGATGGCAAATTGTACTCTCTTCTGTTTGTCCATCTAGCATTACTCATACACCTCTATAATGCTGCCATCTAGATCTGCGATCAATCCATTCTTGCTCAGCATCTTCATCCCTCAGTCTTCTATGTGGCTTAGGTGAAAATGCCATAATCGATATGCTTCCTGCTAATCCTGTGCTGCAACTGCTGTCTTGGATCCTCCGATCACCACAGATCTCTCCATCCTATATAGATTATTCTCCAACCTCCTACCTCTCATCACGACCACTGCTCCCTTGAAGATGTTTAGAACACCACTTCTGGAATGACTACTGAAACTGTAGTCACTCCACTCCAAGTAGCCCAGTGACATGAGATTCTTTTTCAGTTCTGGGACATGCTTCATATTTATGAGAATACGCACCATCCTATCAAACATTCTCATCCTAATGGTCTCTATACCAGCAATCTTACATGGGTGATCATGTTCAAGTATCACACTTCCCTCATCGATCTTGGTGTATGTAGTGAATCAAGATCGATTTGGAGTGTAATGATGTGAACAGGCTGAATCCAGGGTCCAAACTTTTATGCTATTCTTGTGACCATCCGACACCACTAAGAGATTATCCTCTACCTCGAGATCAGCCACCGTACTCAGTGAATCAGATCCTCCCTTTTCTCCTTACTTCTTCGAAAGTGAACAATTTTGCTTGAAGTGGCCGATCTCATTGCATTTGAAGCACTTGGCTTCCTTCTTGCCATTCCAAGACTTTGACCGTCCCCTTTGCTTGTTTTTTTTTTTTTTTCCAGATCTCTCCCCCACAGCCAAGCCCTTCTGAAAAATAATTTCTTTAGTTAACTTTTTCCTCTGCTCATTGGATCTGAGTATTGAGATAATATCTTCATAGTACAATGTCTCCTTTCCATAGAGTAGTGTCGTCACCAATGGATCATAGAAATGGGGTAGCGAGTATAGCAAGAACAATGATTTATCTTCCTCATCCATCTTTACCCCAAAATTTAGCAAATCATTGCTTATTTGATCAAACCTCTGGATGTACACGATGATGTCTCTACTTTCTTGCATCCGAAGGCTATACAATCGCTTTTTAGCATCAGCTTGTTGCACATGTTCTTTTTCATGTACATGATGTACAACTTTGACCATAATCCCTTAGAAGTTTTTTCTTCCAACATCAAATATAGTGCCAAGTCCATCAAACACCCTCTAATTGTTGAAAAATATAGACGATTTTATGCATGTATTTCAAAAATTTTTTAAATAAAATACAGCAGAAAGCATCTAGATTAATCATATTAACCTAACATGCATATGATCTAATCATCAAATCAACCTACTCTAGGATCTATGACATGATATGTTGCATATAAAATCTGAAAAATATAGAAGATAAAATCTGCATGCATGGATGTAAGTAGTAGATCAAATCTACATCTATCTGAGTTCAGAACTCGATACTTAAGCATGGGTCAACGATCGTCACTGCTGAGAGACGTGATAAAAATGATCCTTGCTGGTTGCTCGTAGCTGCATGTGTTCAGCCTCTACGAGAAGTCCACTCGAAGCTCTGATCTGATCGGTCTCCTCGAGAATGCTAGTTCGCGTGAAGGCCTTCTTCTTGGCTAATCTGAATCCTTTCTTCAAATCTCTAAAATCTTTTCAGAGATTAAAGATGGACTTTTGGAAGAGATGAGGATCTGAAAAAAAATGGAGAAAAGACTCTTCTCTTCTTCTTTTTCTCTTTTCCCAAATCCATATGAAGAAACCCTAGAAGATTAGGTTTTGCGCACACCCAAAGAGAAAGGACTCTCCTCTCTTTTTTTTCACGACATGAACCATGCCCAAACCCCTTCACTTCGGAGAGCTATTTTCCTTCTCTCTTACACACACAAAACCAAAATAAATCTCTATTTATTTGGTGTGTAAGAATGTGGGGTGAAGAGTCCAACATTGTTTGGACTCTTCTTTACATTGTTGCACCTTTCCACAATTCCACACCCCCAAAAAAATATGTGACACCCCTCCTCTTAATTTTCTATGATAAATCAGATCTTTATCTGATTTACCACCCTGAAAACTTCCTCATTTTGGTCACACAAAATAAAAGAATAAAAAGAATGCCATGGAGGGTGATTTGGATAAGAACAAACACCACTTGATAAGGAATGTTTTGAAATCCAATTTCAAACCTTTTTATTTATCAAAATCAAACCAAATTTGATGTTGAGAAAGGAGCATCATCAGATGTTATTAGCATAGAGAAACCTCATGCAAAATATCTTTTGGCATGAGGAAAAAGTGGCGTTAAAAATAGGTGGCACATGGGACGAAGAGTCCAACATCTAATGGACTCTTGGTTTCTTTATTTGATTCCTAACCAAATCACATCTGATTCAGCCCAAATAAATAGATGAAATCCAATTTAGTTAGGTTCATAATTTTTTAATCAAATTAAAAATTGATTGAACCAAAGTTCTGATCAAATCAGAGATAATTCTTCCTTAGCGATTAGGTCATCTCATAATCTAATCGGATCAAACCTAATTGAATCTAATTGAATTAGATTTTATTTAATCTTTTTTGCTCAATCAAATTGAGCTAATCAGCAATCTAATTGCTAATTAATCTTTCATAAATTTATTTACACTCAGTGAATAAATCCATTATAATTTTTGTATAAGATTAATCATCAATCGAATTGACGATTAAGCCCTTGAATGATTCTCAATCGTTGATCAGCCACATGATCAGTCAGAATTTTTTTTTGAGTATGACCCCATAGGTTCAAACCTAAGCTGGTAGCATAGAAATAAATTTTAAAATCAATCGATGTAACCATCTAGCAATGGGATCCGACGTCCGGATAGGTCGAATGATGGCAAAATAATATTCAAGAACTTACTGACGTATAGTTACCGTATAATTCATCCCTCTGACCCTAATGCTCAAAAACGACCTAGGATTTAACTGTCAACCCTAGATAAGTCATCCACATTGTATTTCAATCTTTCAAATCCATCACATGGATTAT
Organism: Elaeis guineensis; assembly: GCF_000442705.2. NCBI lineage: Eukaryota > Viridiplantae > Streptophyta > Magnoliopsida > Arecales > Arecaceae > Elaeis > Elaeis guineensis. Next base: position 22,233,671 of record NC_026004.2, on the reverse strand, counting down.
CCGAGTCCAGATTTTACTAAATTGAAATACATTGATGCATTAACTCTTACTAATTCAGAAAGGTCAATCCCATCTTGACTCATGCACCGACTTGACAAGTACTTGACTGTATCCAAAAATCTTCCGTCACTGAATTATAAATTCAGATAGTCCGGCACCAAAGTACAGTGAGTTACTTGTAAGTCACCATGATGATCTCAGATCAGAGAGACACTTATATCCATACCCTTCGCGAGCTACTCTTGACAGCAGAGTGCTCCATAATTGATCATATTTCGTGATGATGTACTCCTATATCTCACTTGCATGCCATATCAGTGTCTCCATATTATTTGGTTATGAGAATAACCAACGTATAGGATACACAACGACCTACACTTGATAGCGCTATCATCCTAATAATAACGTATCATTTGGTCATGAACTAGTTTAAAGACTATGCGATAAATTCTTCTTTATCGATCAAAGTAATCCTAAGGACTTCATCACATTATAGGAGTTTGTTAGAAGATGTAACCTTATGATGAAAAAGATCAAATAACTTTTATTATTGATCAATTCATATACATTTATAATTAGCACAATCGTCAAACGATTGGCTTTAGGATACATTTCTCAACAACTTCCACTTGGACTAAAGTCAATCAGTATAGTATCATATACCCATCTTCGATTTATCATCTCAGAATTCTTAAATACCAAGACTTTAGTCAATGGGTTGGTCAGGTTATCCTTTCTATCGATCTTCTAAACTTCGACATCACCTTAACAGATTTTTTGAATAAGGTGGTAGCGATGCAAATGCTTGATAAGCTAATGAAACTTCGGCTCTTTGGCATGAGCTATGACTCTGGTACTATACAATATAGCAGAATCATCACAGAGGATGCCACTCCTAGCTTACCAATGAACCTCTACAATCACATAGCTTCTTTACAAGCATCGGATGCTGCAACGCATTCTGCCTCGCAAATTAAATTAACTATATCTTTTTGCTTAGAATTTTTTCAGTAGATTGCTCCATAATTTAGGGTAAAGATGTATTTCGACATGTTCTTACTATTTTTATATCCAACTAAATACTGAAGTCATACTCTACAAATTTTAAGTCAGATTCTCCATAATCGAGTTGCCAGTCCTTAGTATTTCTCAAATATATAAGGATGACCTACCAGTGATTCTTATCTGGATCTTACAGGTATCCACTCACTACCCTAGTGAGTATATCATATCCAATCTCATACATGATG